>NW_028327685.1:0-200218 GCF_031878675.1 Megascapheus bottae
TGGGAAACCATTGAGCCTAAGTTCCTTTGAGTCTGGCTTACTTCGCTTAATATGATTTTTTCTAAGTCTTTCCATTTCCTAACAAATGGGGCGATGTCCGTTTTTTCTGACAGCAGCATAGAATTCCATCGTGTACAAATACCACATCGTGTGGATTCATTCATCAACTGAGGGACATCTAGTTTGGTTCCATATCTTTGCTGTGGTGAATAATGCTGCAATGAACATTGATGTGCTAGTGGATTTAGTATGCCCTAGTTTCTGGAGGGTTGGGTAAATGCCAAGTAGTGGAATTGCTGGGTCATAGGGGAGCTCTATGTTTAGCCTTTTGAGGCACTGCCATACTGCTTTCCATAGTGGTTGAAGGAGTTTGCACTCCCACCAACAGTGTAGTAGTGCTGATTTAATCCTTGTAAGGGAGACTGGATGTTTGCATTGAACATGCCACGGCACTGTTCTACCTCCAAAGATTTGTGGTGTGTAAACACGGTTTTGTTCTTCCACATGCAACTTCGTTTTATCACTTTTTATTTCATTGTGGTCTTTGATCCAGTACAACGGAGACTGTCCTTACAACGACATTGCTCTGTCTGCTAAGATTTTTTCGTGTGTAAACGTGGTCATTTATTGTTCCACAAGCAACTTCAATGTATCTGCTTTTACTTCTTGTAGAACATTTCAAATGTAATGGATACTGGATCTGTGCGTTTGAACTTCCTACAGCATTGTTCTATCTGGTGAGAACTTTTTTGTCTAAGCGGGATAGTTTATTCTTCCTCATGCCACTTCAGTGTATCTGCTTTTATTTCATTGTGGTCTTTGATCCAGTACAAAGGAGAATGAATTTACACCGACATTGCTCTATCTGTTAGGTGTTTTTGAGGTCTTTATACTTCCACTTGCAACTTCAATGTATCTGCTTTTACTTTTTCGAGGTCTTTAATCCAGTATGAGGGAGTCTGGATTTTTGCTTTTTAAAAAATTTTTATTGTAATTAATGAAAGGGTTACATGATATTTGCCAGATAGGAGGTGCATTAATTCACATACATTGATACCCTTTCACATGTCTTGGTACCCATCTCCGTCCCCCCACCCACCACCCACCCCCCGTCTTGGTTTTCCCCCCTTCCCTATCAAATTTCACATAACCAAATACAAATATATCAGATAACAAAGTGAGATACTATAACAATTTGAGATACCCAAGACACAGCAAAGGAGATGAAAGATACACTTTAGTGTATCTGCTTTTATTTCATAGTGGTCTTTGATCCAGTACAACCGACACTGCACTTCCCCCGACATTACTCTATCTGCTAAGAATTGTTAAGTGTAAATGAGGTCTTTTATTTTTCCACATGCAACTTCAATTTACCTGCTTTTCCTTCTTCAAGGTCTTTCATCCAGTGTAATGGATCCTGGATTATTCCTTTGAACTTCCTACAGCATTGATCCATCTTCAAAGAACTATTTTTCTTTTTTTAAATTTTTTATTGTAATTAATAAAAGGGTTACATGATATTTGCCAGCTAGAAGCTGCATTAATTCATATACATTGATACCCTTTCACATGTCTTGGTACCCATTACCCTCCCCCCCCCACCCGCTACCCATCTTGGTTTTCCCCCCTTCCTATCAAATTTCAAATAACCAAATACAAATAAAATCAATATATCAGATAACAAAGTGAGATATTGTAACAATATGAGATACCCAAGGGACAGCAAAGGAGATGAGAGACATCATAGTACATTAAGAACAACCATCATTCGTTATATGGCTTTTGTTTCAATATCCTGGAGGTCCTTTCAATTAGCTTCATACTATATGGCCTTATGTAACAAGATTTTGCTCTATTGCAGATCTCTGCTAGGAGAGCCCAAGGTTTCTACTGGTTATGACAGATGAGGGAAACCATTGAGCCTACGTTCCTTTGAGGCTGGCTTACTTCACTTCATATTATTTTTTCCTAAGTGATTCCATTTCCTAGCAAATGGGGCAATGTCATTCTTTCTGACAGCAGCATAGAATTCCATTGTGTACAAATACCACAACTTGTTGGTCCACTCATTAACTGAGGGACATCTAGGTTGGTTCCATATCTTTGCTATGGTGAATAGTGCTGCAATAAACATTGTTGTACTAGTGGACTTAGTATGCCATTGTTTCTGGATGGTTGGGTAAATGCCAAGTAGTGGAGTTGCTGGGTCATAGGGGAGTTCTATGTTTAGCCTTTTGAGGCACTGCCACACTGCTTTCCATAGTGGTTGAACGAGTTTGCACTCCCACCCACAGTGTAGACCTATTTCTTTGATGAACATCGATGCAAAACTTCTCAACAAAATACTGGCCAACCGTCTACAACAACTCATCAAAAAAATATACAGTATGACCAAACTGGATTCATCACAGGGAGGCAAAGCTGGTTCAACATACGCAAATCAATTAATATAATTCAACCCATCAACAGGAGCAAGGACAAAAATCACATGATTGTCTCAATAGACGCGGAAAAGGCATTTGACAAGATCCAACACCCCTTTATGTTAAAAGCTCTGGAGAAACCAGGAATCCAAAGAACTATTTTACTAAGTGGGGTATTTTATTCTTCCTCATGCAACTTCATTGTATCTGCTTTTATTTCATCGTAGTTGTTTATCCAGTACAACGGAGACTGTCCTTCCACCAACATTGTACTATCTACTAAGATTTGATCTGTCTCAATGTGGTCATTTATTCTTCCACAAGCAACTTCAATGTACCTGCTTTTACTTCTTGGAGGATTTCAAGTAGTGTAATGGATACTAGATTTTTACTTTGAACTTCCCGTGGCATTGTTCTATCTACTCAGAACTTTTTTGTCCTAGAGGCTATTTTATTCTTCATCATACAACTCCCGAATATCTGCTTTTATTTCACCGTGATCTTTGTTCGAGTAAAACTGAGACGGTGCTTCCACCGACATTGCTCTATCAGCTAAGAATTGTTAAGTGTAAATGAGGTCTTTCATTCTTCCAAAAGCAACCCCAGTGTATCTATTTTTTCTATTAGTGGACTTTCATCCAGTATAATGGAGACTGGATTTTTGCATTGAAGTTCCAGGGCATTGTTGTATCTGTTAAGTTTTGTTCTGTGTAAAGGTCGTTTTCTTCTTCCACAAGCAACTTCATTTTATCAGCTTTTATTTCATCCAAGTCTTTGATCCTGTATAACGGGGAATGTACTTCCACCGTCATTGCTCTATCTCCTAATAATTGTTCTGTCTAAACGGGGCATTTAGTCTTGCACAAGAGACTTCAGTGTATCTTCTTTTACTTCTTGGAGGATTTCATCCAGTGTATTGGGTACTGGATTTTTCTGTTCAACATCCTACGGCATTGTTCTATCTCCTAAAATCTTTTTTGTCTAAGCGTGGTATTTTATTCTTCCTCATGCAACCTCAGTGTATCTGGTTTGATTTCATCGTGGTCTTTTATCCAGTACAACGGAGACTGTGCTTCCACTGATATTGCTCTATCAGCTAAGATTTATTTGTTCTGTCTAAACCCGGTCATTTATTCTACACAAGCAACTTCAATGTATCTGCTTTTACACTTGGAGGATTTCATCCAGTGTAATGGATACTGCATTTTTGCGTTGAACTACCTACGGCATTGTTCTATTTGCTAAAAGATTTTTTTCTAAGCGGGGAATTTTTTTCTTACTCATGCAACCTCAGTCTATCTGCTTTTATTTCATAGTGGTGTTTCTTGCTGCACAACGGACACTGTGCTTCCACAGATATTGCTCTATTAGCTGAGATTTCTTCTGTCTAAATGCGGTCATTTATTACACACAAGCAACTTCAGTGTATCTGCTTTTACTTCTTGGAGGATTTCATCCAGTTTAATGGATACTGGCTTTTTGCGTTGAACTTCCCGTGGCATTGTTCTATCTGCTAAAAACTTTTTTTGTCTAAGCGGGGTATTTTATTCTTCCTCCTGCGACTTCAGTGTATCTGCTTTTATGTCATCGTGGTCTTTGAGCGAGTACAATGGAAGCTGTACTACCACCAACATTGCTCTATCTGGTAAGATTCATTCTGTCTAAACGTGGTCATTTATTCTTCCACAAGCAACTTCAATGTATCTGCTTTTACTTGTTGGATTTCATTCATTGTAATGGATACTGCATTTTTGCTCTGAACTTCCTACAGCATTGTCCTATGTGCTAAGAATTTTTTTTCTTGTTTTAAGTATTTTTTCATGTAATTAGTAGAAGGGTACATGATATTTGCCAGAGAGAAGGTACATTAATTCACATACATTGATACTCTTCCACATGTCTTGGTCCCCATTACCCTCTCTCCCACCCCCATCCTGGTTTTCCACCCGTCCCTGTCCAATTTCAAGTAACCAAATACAAATGTATCCAATATATCACATAACAAAATGAGATATTGTGACAATATGAGATAACAAAGGAACAGCAAAAGAGATGAGAGATAACATAGCACCTTAAGGACAGCAATCATTCCTTATATGGCTTTTGTTTCAATATCCTAGAGGTCCATTCAATTAGCTTCATACTATATGGCCTTATGTATCAGGTTTTTCCTCTATTGCAAATCTTTGCTATTAGAGCCCAAGGTTTCTACTGGTTATGATGAATGAGGGAAACCATTGAGCCTAAGTTCCTTTGAGTCTGGCTTACTTCGCTTAATATGATTTTTTCTAAGTCTTTCCATTTCCTAACAAATGGGGCGATGTCGTTTTTTCTGACAGCAGCATAGAATTCCATCGTGTACAAATACCACATCGTGTGGATTCATTCGTCAACTGAGGGACATCTAGTTTGGTTCCATATCTTTGCTGTGGTGAATAATGCTGCAATGAACATTGATGTGCTAGTGGATTTAGTATGCCCTAGTTTCTGGAGGGTTGGGTAAATGCCAAGTAGTGGAATTGCTGGGTCATAGGGGAGCTCTATGTTTAGCCTTTTGAGGCACTGCCATACTGCTTTCCATAGTGGTTGAAGGAGTTTGCACTCCCACCAACAGTGTAGTAGTGCTGATTTAATCCCTTGTAAGGGAGACTGGATGTTTGCATTGAACATGCCACGGCACTGTTCTACCTCCAAAGATTTGTGGTGTGTAAACACGGTTTTGTTCTTCCACATGCAACTTCGTTTTATCACTTTTTATTTCATTGTGGTCTTTGATCCAGTACAACGGAGACTGTCCTTACAACGACATTGCTCTGTCTGCTAAGATTTTTTCTGTGTAAACGTGGTCATTTATTGTTCCACAAGCAACTTCAATGTATCTGCTTTTACTTCTTGTAGAACATTTCAAATGTAATGGATACTGGATCTGTGCGTTGAACTTCCTACAGCATTGTTCTATCTGGTGAGAACTTTTTTGTCTAAGCGGGATAGTTTATTCTTCCTCATGCCACTTCAGTGTATCTGCTTTTATTTCATTGTGGTCTTTGATCCAGTACAAAGGAGAATGAATTTACACCGACATTGCTCTATCTGTTAGGTGTTTTTGAGGTCTTTATACTTCCACTTGCAACTTCAATGTATCTGCTTTTACTTTTTCGAGGTCTTTAATCCAGTATGAGGGAGTCTGGATTTTTGCTTTTTTAAAAAATTTTTATTGTAATTAATGAAAGGGTTACATGATATTTGCCAGATAGGAGGTGCATTAATTCACATACATTGATACCCTTTCACATGTCTTGGTACCCATCTCCGTCCCCCCACCCACCACCCACCCCCCGTCTTGGTTTTCCCCCCTTCCCTATCAAATTTCACATAACCAAATACAAATATATCAGATAACAAAGTGAGATACTATAACAATTTGAGATACCCAAGACACAGCAAAGGAGATGAAAGATACACTTTAGTGTATCTGCTTTTATTTCATAGTGGTCTTTGATCCAGTACAACCGACACTGCACTTCCCCCGACATTACTCTATCTGCTAAGAATTGTTAAGTGTAAATGAGGTCTTTTATTTTTCCACATGCAACTTCAATTTACCTGCTTTTCCTTCTTCAAGGTCTTTCATCCAGTGTAATGGATCCTGGATTATTCCTTTGAACTTCCTACAGCATTGATCCATCTTCAAAGAACTATTTTTCTTTTTTTAAATTTTTTATTGTAATTAATAAAAGGGTTACATGATATTTGCCAGCTAGAAGCTGCATTAATTCATATACATTGATACCCTTTCACATGTCTTGGTACCCATTACCCTCCCCCCCACCCGCTACCCATCTTGGTTTTCCCCCCTTCCCTATCAAATTTCAAATAACCAAATACAAATAAAATCAATATATCAGATAACAAAGTGAGATATTGTAACAATATGAGATACCCAAGGGACAGCAAAGGAGATGAGAGACATCATAGTACATTAAGAACAACCATCATTCGTTATATGGCTTTTGTTTCAATATCCTGGAGGTCCTTTCAATTAGCTTCATACTATATGGCCTTATGTAACAAGATTTTGCTCTATTGCAGA
Organism: Megascapheus bottae; assembly: GCF_031878675.1. Taxonomy (NCBI): domain Eukaryota; kingdom Metazoa; phylum Chordata; class Mammalia; order Rodentia; family Geomyidae; genus Megascapheus; species Megascapheus bottae. Next base: position 6,517 of record NW_028327685.1, read on the forward strand.
TCTCTGCTAGGAGAGCCCAAGGTTTCTACTGGTTATGACAGATGAGGGAAACCATTGAGCCTACGTTCCTTTGAGGCTGGCTTACTTCACTTCATATTATTTTTTCCTAAGTGATTCCATTTCCTAGCAAATGGGGCAATGTCATTCTTTCTGACAGCAGCATAGAATTCCATTGTGTACAAATACCACAACTTGTTGGTCCACTCATTAACTGAGGGACATCTAGGTTGGTTCCATATCTTTGCTATGGTGAATAGTGCTGCAATAAACATTGTTGTACTAGTGGACTTAGTATGCCATTGTTTCTGGATGGTTGGGTAAATGCCAAGTAGTGGAGTTGCTGGGTCATAGGGGAGTTCTATGTTTAGCCTTTTGAGGCACTGCCACACTGCTTTCCATAGTGGTTGAACGAGTTTGCACTCCCACCCACAGTGTAGACCTATTTCTTTGATGAACATCGATGCAAAACTTCTCAACAAAATACTGGCCAACCGTCTACAACAACTCATCAAAAAAATTATACAGTATGACCAAACTGGATTCATCACAGGGAGGCAAAGCTGGTTCAACATACGCAAATCAATTAATATAATTCAACCCATCAACAGGAGCAAGGACAAAAATCACATGATTGTCTCAATAGACGCGGAAAAGGCATTTGACAAGATCCAACACCCCTTTATGTTAAAAGCTCTGGAGAAACCAGGAATCCAAAGAACTATTTTACTAAGTGGGGTATTTTATTCTTCCTCATGCAACTTCATTGTATCTGCTTTTATTTCATCGTAGTTGTTTATCCAGTACAACGGAGACTGTCCTTCCACCAACATTGTACTATCTACTAAGATTTGATCTGTCTCAATGTGGTCATTTATTCTTCCACAAGCAACTTCAATGTACCTGCTTTTACTTCTTGGAGGATTTCAAGTAGTGTAATGGATACTAGATTTTTACTTTGAACTTCCCGTGGCATTGTTCTATCTACTCAGAACTTTTTTGTCCTAGAGGCTATTTTATTCTTCATCATACAACTCCCGAATATCTGCTTTTATTTCACCGTGATCTTTGTTCGAGTAAAACTGAGACGGTGCTTCCACCGACATTGCTCTATCAGCTAAGAATTGTTAAGTGTAAATGAGGTCTTTCATTCTTCCAAAAGCAACCCCAGTGTATCTATTTTTCTATTAGTGGACTTTCATCCAGTATAATGGAGACTGGATTTTTGCATTGAAGTTCCCAGGGCATTGTTGTATCTGTTAAGTTTTGTTCTGTGTAAAGGTCGTTTTCTTCTTCCACAAGCAACTTCATTTTATCAGCTTTTATTTCATCCAAGTCTTTGATCCTGTATAACGGGGAATGTACTTCCACCGTCATTGCTCTATCTCCTAATAATTGTTCTGTCTAAACGGGGCATTTAGTCTTGCACAAGAGACTTCAGTGTATCTTCTTTTACTTCTTGGAGGATTTCATCCAGTGTATTGGGTACTGGATTTTTCTGTTCAACATCCTACGGCATTGTTCTATCTCCTAAAATCTTTTTTGTCTAAGCGTGGTATTTTATTCTTCCTCATGCAACCTCAGTGTATCTGGTTTGATTTCATCGTGGTCTTTTATCCAGTACAACGGAGACTGTGCTTCCACTGATATTGCTCTATCAGCTAAGATTTATTTGTTCTGTCTAAACCCGGTCATTTATTCTACACAAGCAACTTCAATGTATCTGCTTTTACACTTGGAGGATTTCATCCAGTGTAATGGATACTGCATTTTTGCGTTGAACTACCTACGGCATTGTTCTATTTGCTAAAAGATTTTTTTCTAAGCGGGGAATTTTTTTCTTACTCATGCAACCTCAGTCTATCTGCTTTTATTTCATAGTGGTGTTTCTTGCTGCACAACGGACACTGTGCTTCCACAGATATTGCTCTATTAGCTGAGATTTCTTCTGTCTAAATGCGGTCATTTATTACACACAAGCAACTTCAGTGTATCTGCTTTTACTTCTTGGAGGATTTCATCCAGTTTAATGGATACTGGCTTTTTGCGTTGAACTTCCCGTGGCATTGTTCTATCTGCTAAAAACTTTTTTTGTCTAAGCGGGGTATTTTATTCTTCCTCCTGCGACTTCAGTGTATCTGCTTTTATGTCATCGTGGTCTTTGAGCGAGTACAATGGAAGCTGTACTACCACCAACATTGCTCTATCTGGTAAGATTCATTCTGTCTAAACGTGGTCATTTATTCTTCCACAAGCAACTTCAATGTATCTGCTTTTACTTGTTGGATTTCATTCATTGTAATGGATACTGCATTTTTGCTCTGAACTTCCTACAGCATTGTCCTATGTGCTAAGAATTTTTTTTCTTGTTTTAAGTATTTTTTCATGTAATTAGTAGAAGGGTACATGATATTTGCCAGAGAGAAGGTGCATTAATTCACATACATTGATACTCTTCCACATGTCTTGGTCCCCATTACCCTCTCTCCCACCCCCATCCTGGTTTTCCACCCGTCCCTGTCCAATTTCAAGTAACCAAATACAAATGTATCCAATATATCACATAACAAAATGAGATATTGTGACAATATGAGATAACAAAGGAACAGCAAAAGAGATGAGAGATAACATAGCACCTTAAGGACAGCAATCATTCCTTATATGGCTTTTGTTTCAATATCCTAGAGGTCCATTCAATTAGCTTCATACTATATGGCCTTATGTATCAGGTTTTTCCTCTATTGCAAATCTTTGCTATTAGAGCCCAAGGTTTCTACTGGTTATGATGAATGAGGGAAACCATTGAGCCTAAGTTCCTTTGAGTCTGGCTTACTTCGCTTAATATGATTTTTTCTAAGTCTTTCCATTTCCTAACAAATGGGGCGATGTCGTTTTTTCTGACAGCAGCATAGAATTCCATCGTGTACAAATACCACATCGTGTGGATTCATTCATCAACTGAGGGACATCTAGTTTGGTTCCATATCTTTGCTGTGGTGAATAATGCTGCAATGAACATTGATGTGCTAGTGGATTTAGTATGCCCTAGTTTCTGGAGGGTTGGGTAAATGCCAAGTAGTGGAATTGCTGGGTCATAGGGGAGCTCTATGTTTAGCCTTTTGAGGCACTGCCATACTGCTTTCCATAGTGGTTGAAGGAGTTTGCACTCCCACCAACAGTGTAGTAGTGCTGATTTAATCCCTTGTAAGGGAGACTGGATGTTTGCATTGAACATGCCACGGCACTGTTCTACCTCCAAAGATTTGTGGTGTGTAAACACGGTTTTGTTCTTCCACATGCAACTTCGTTTTATCACTTTTTATTTCATTGTGGTCTTTGATCCAGTACAACGGAGACTGTCCTTACAACGACATTGCTCTGTCTGCTAAGATTTTTTCTGTGTAAACGTGGTCATTTATTGTTCCACAAGCAACTTCAATGTATCTGCTTTTACTTCTTGTAGAACATTTCAAATGTAATGGATACTGGATCTGTGCGTTGAACTTCCTACAGCATTGTTCTATCTGGTGAGAACTTTTTTGTCTAAGCGGGATAGTTTATTCTTCCTCATGCCACTTCAGTGTATCTGCTTTTATTTCATTGTGGTCTTTGATCCAGTACAAAGGAGAATGAATTTACACCGACATTGCTCTATCTGTTAGGTGTTTTTGAGGTCTTTATACTTCCACTTGCAACTTCAATGTATCTGCTTTTACTTTTTCGAGGTCTTTAATCCAGTATGAGGGAGTCTGGATTTTTGCTTTTTTAAAAAATTTTTATTGTAATTAATGAAAGGGTTACATGATATTTGCCAGATAGGAGGTGCATTAATTCACATACATTGATACCCTTTCACATGTCTTGGTACCCATCTCCGTCCCCCCACCCACCACCCACCCCCCGTCTTGGTTTTCCCCCCTTCCCTATCAAATTTCACATAACCAAATACAAATATATCAGATAACAAAGTGAGATACTATAACAATTTGAGATACCCAAGACACAGCAAAGGAGATGAAAGATACACTTTAGTGTATCTGCTTTTATTTCATAGTGGTCTTTGATCCAGTACAACCGACACTGCACTTCCCCCGACATTACTCTATCTGCTAAGAATTGTTAAGTGTAAATGAGGTCTTTTATTTTTCCACATGCAACTTCAATTTACCTGCTTTTCCTTCTTCAAGGTCTTTCATCCAGTGTAATGGATCCTGGATTATTCCTTTGAACTTCCTACAGCATTGATCCATCTTCAAAGAACTATTTTTCTTTTTTTAAATTTTTTATTGTAATTAATAAAAGGGTTACATGATATTTGCCAGCTAGAAGCTGCATTAATTCATATACATTGATACCCTTTCACATGTCTTGGTACCCATTACCCTCCCCCCCACCCGCTACCCATCTTGGTTTTCCCCCCTTCCCTATCAAATTTCAAATAACCAAATACAAATAAAATCAATATATCAGATAACAAAGTGAGATATTGTAACAATATGAGATACCCAAGGGACAGCAAAGGAGATGAGAGACATCATAGTACATTAAGAACAACCATCATTCGTTATATGGCTTTTGTTTCAATATCCTGGAGGTCCTTTCAATTAGCTTCATACTATATGGCCTTATGTAACAAGATTTTGCTCTATTGCAGATCTCTGCTAGGAGAGCCCAAGGTTTCTACTGGTTATGACAGATGAGGGAAACCATTGAGCCTACGTTCCTTTGAGGCTGGCTTACTTCACTTCATATTATTTTTTCCTAAGTGATTCCATTTCCTAGCAAATGGGGCAATGTCATTCTTTCTGACAGCAGCATAGAATTCCATTGTGTACAAATACCACAACTTGTTGGTCCACTCATTAACTGAGGGACATCTAGGTTGGTTCCATATCTTTGCTATGGTGAATAGTGCTGCAATAAACATTGTTGTACTAGTGGACTTAGTATGCCATTGTTTCTGGATGGTTGGGTAAATGCCAAGTAGTGGAGTTGCTGGGTCATAGGGGAGTTCTATGTTTAGCCTTTTGAGGCACTGCCACACTGCTTTCCATAGTGGTTGAACGAGTTTGCACTCCCACCCACAGTGTAGACCTATTTCTTTGATGAACATCGATGCAAAACTTCTCAACAAAATACTGGCCAACCGTCTACAACAACTCATCAAAAAAATTATACAGTATGACCAAACTGGATTCATCACAGGGAGGCAAAGCTGGTTCAACATACGCAAATCAATTAATATAATTCAACCCATCAACAGGAGCAAGGACAAAAATCACATGATTGTCTCAATAGACGCGGAAAAGGCATTTGACAAGATCCAACACCCCTTTATGTTAAAAGCTCTGGAGAAACCAGGAATCCAAAGAACTATTTTACTAAGTGGGGTATTTTATTCTTCCTCATGCAACTTCATTGTATCTGCTTTTATTTCATCGTAGTTGTTTATCCAGTACAACGGAGACTGTCCTTCCACCAACATTGTACTATCTACTAAGATTTGATCTGTCTCAATGTGGTCATTTATTCTTCCACAAGCAACTTCAATGTACCTGCTTTTACTTCTTGGAGGATTTCAAGTAGTGTAATGGATACTAGATTTTTACTTTGAACTTCCCGTGGCATTGTTCTATCTACTCAGAACTTTTTTGTCCTAGAGGCTATTTTATTCTTCATCATACAACTCCCGAATATCTGCTTTTATTTCACCGTGATCTTTGTTCGAGTAAAACTGAGACGGTGCTTCCACCGACATTGCTCTATCAGCTAAGAATTGTTAAGTGTAAATGAGGTCTTTCATTCTTCCAAAAGCAACCCCAGTGTATCTATTTTTCTATTAGTGGACTTTCATCCAGTATAATGGAGACTGGATTTTTGCATTGAAGTTCCCAGGGCATTGTTGTATCTGTTAAGTTTTGTTCTGTGTAAAGGTCGTTTTCTTCTTCCACAAGCAACTTCATTTTATCAGCTTTTATTTCATCCAAGTCTTTGATCCTGTATAACGGGGAATGTACTTCCACCGTCATTGCTCTATCTCCTAATAATTGTTCTGTCTAAACGGGGCATTTAGTCTTGCACAAGAGACTTCAGTGTATCTTCTTTTACTTCTTGGAGGATTTCATCCAGTGTATTGGGTACTGGATTTTTCTGTTCAACATCCTACGGCATTGTTCTATCTCCTAAAATCTTTTTTGTCTAAGCGTGGTATTTTATTCTTCCTCATGCAACCTCAGTGTATCTGGTTTGATTTCATCGTGGTCTTTTATCCAGTACAACGGAGACTGTGCTTCCACTGATATTGCTCTATCAGCTAAGATTTATTTGTTCTGTCTAAACCCGGTCATTTATTCTACACAAGCAACTTCAATGTATCTGCTTTTACACTTGGAGGATTTCATCCAGTGTAATGGATACTGCATTTTTGCGTTGAACTACCTACGGCATTGTTCTATTTGCTAAAAGATTTTTTTCTAAGCGGGGAATTTTTTTCTTACTCATGCAACCTCAGTCTATCTGCTTTTATTTCATAGTGGTGTTTCTTGCTGCACAACGGACACTGTGCTTCCACAGATATTGCTCTATTAGCTGAGATTTCTTCTGTCTAAATGCGGTCATTTATTACACACAAGCAACTTCAGTGTATCTGCTTTTACTTCTTGGAGGATTTCATCCAGTTTAATGGATACTGGCTTTTTGCGTTGAACTTCCCGTGGCATTGTTCTATCTGCTAAAAACTTTTTTTGTCTAAGCGGGGTATTTTATTCTTCCTCCTGCGACTTCAGTGTATCTGCTTTTATGTCATCGTGGTCTTTGAGCGAGTACAATGGAAGCTGTACTACCACCAACATTGCTCTATCTGGTAAGATTCATTCTGTCTAAACGTGGTCATTTATTCTTCCACAAGCAACTTCAATGTATCTGCTTTTACTTGTTGGATTTCATTCATTGTAATGGATACTGCATTTTTGCTCTGAACTTCCTACAGCATTGTCCTATGTGCTAAGAATTTTTTTTCTTGTTTTAAGTATTTTTTCATGTAATTAGTAGAAGGGTACATGATATTTGCCAGAGAGAAGGTGCATTAATTCACATACATTGATACTCTTCCACATGTCTTGGTCCCCATTACCCTCTCTCCCACCCCCATCCTGGTTTTCCACCCGTCCCTGTCCAATTTCAAGTAACCAAATACAAATGTATCCAATATATCACATAACAAAATGAGATATTGTGACAATATGAGATAACAAAGGAACAGCAAAAGAGATGAGAGATAACATAGCACCTTAAGGACAGCAATCATTCCTTATATGGCTTTTGTTTCAATATCCTAGAGGTCCATTCAATTAGCTTCATACTATATGGCCTTATGTATCAGGTTTTTCCTCTATTGCAAATCTTTGCTATTAGAGCCCAAGGTTTCTACTGGTTATGATGAATGAGGGAAACCATTGAGCCTAAGTTCCTTTGAGTCTGGCTTACTTCGCTTAATATGATTTTTTCTAAGTCTTTCCATTTCCTAACAAATGGGGCGATGTCGTTTTTTCTGACAGCAGCATAGAATTCCATCGTGTACAAATACCACATCGTGTGGATTCATTCATCAACTGAGGGACATCTAGTTTGGTTCCATATCTTTGCTATGGTGAATAATGCTGCAATGAACATTGATGTGCTAGTGGATTTAGTATGCCCTAGTTTCTGGAGGGTTGGGTAAATGCCAAGTAGTGGAATTGCTGGGTCATAGGGGAGCTCTATGTTTAGCCTTTTGAGGCACTGCCATACTGCTTTCCATAGTGGTTGAAGGAGTTTGCACTCCCACCAACAGTGTAGTAGTGCTGATTTAATCCCTTGTAAGGGAGACTGGATGTTTGCATTGAACATGCCACGGCACTGTTCTACCTCCAAAGATTTGTGGTGTGTAAACACGGTTTTGTTCTTCCACATGCAACTTCGTTTTATCACTTTTTATTTCATTGTGGTCTTTGATCCAGTACAACGGAGACTGTCCTTACAACGACATTGCTCTGTCTGCTAAGATTTTTTCTGTGTAAACGTGGTCATTTATTGTTCCACAAGCAACTTCAATGTATCTGCTTTTACTTCTTGTAGAACATTTCAAATGTAATGGATACTGGATCTGTGCGTTGAACTTCCTACAGCATTGTTCTATCTGGTGAGAACTTTTTTGTCTAAGCGGGATAGTTTATTCTTCCTCATGCCACTTCAGTGTATCTGCTTTTATTTCATTGTGGTCTTTGATCCAGTACAAAGGAGAATGAATTTACACCGACATTGCTCTATCTGTTAGGTGTTTTTGAGGTCTTTATACTTCCACTTGCAACTTCAATGTATCTGCTTTTACTTTTTCGAGGTCTTTAATCCAGTATGAGGGAGTCTGAATTTTTGCTTTTTTAAAAAATTTTTATTGTAATTAATGAAAGGGTTACATGATATTTGCCAGATAGGAGGTGCATTAATTCACATACATTGATACCCTTTCACATGTCTTGGTACCCATCTCCTTCCCCCCACCCACCACCCACCCCCCGTCTTGGTTTTCCCCCCTTCCCTATCAAATTTCACATAACCAAATACAAATATATCAGATAACAAAGTGAGATAATATAACAATTTGAGATACCCAAGACACAGCAAAGGAGATGAAAGATACACTTTAGTGTATCTGCTTTTATTTCATAGTGGTCTTTGATCCAGTACAACCGACACTGCACTTCCCCCGACATTACTCTATCTGCTAAGAATTGTTAAGTGTAAATGAGGTCTTTTATTTTTCCACATGCAACTTCAATTTACCTGCTTTTCCTTCTTCAAGGTCTTTCATCCAGTGTAATGGATCCTGGATTATTCCTTTGAACTTCCTACAGCATTGATCCATCTTCAAAGAACTATTTTTCTTTTTTTAAATTTTTTATTGTAATTAATAAAAGGGTTACATGATATTTGCCAGCTAGAAGCTGCATTAATTCATATACATTGATACCCTTTCACATGTCTTGGTACCCATTACCCTCCCCCCCACCCGCTACCCATCTTGGTTTTCCCCCCTTCCCTATCAAATTTCAAATAACCAAATACAAATAAAATCAATATATCAGATAACAAAGTGAGATATTGTAACAATATGAGATACCCAAGGGACAGCAAAGGAGATGAGAGACATCATAGTACATTAAGAACAACCATCATTCGTTATATGGCTTTTGTTTCAATATCCTGGAGGTCCTTTCAATTAGCTTCATACTATATGGCCTTATGTAACAAGATTTTGCTCTATTGCAGATCTCTGCTAGGAGAGCCCAAGGTTTCTACTGGTTATGACAGATGAGGGAAACCATTGAGCCTACGTTCCTTTGAGGCTGGCTTACTTCACTTCATATTATTTTTTCCTAAGTGATTCCATTTCCTAACAAATGGGGCAATGTCATTCTTTCTGACAGCAGGATAGAATTCCATTGTGTACAAATACCACAACTTGTTGGTCCACTCATTAACTGAGGGACATCTAGGTTGGTTCCATATCTTTGCTATGGTGAATAGTGCTGCAATAAACATTGTTGTACTAGTGGACTTAGTATGCCATTGTTTCTGGATGGTTGGGTAAATGCCAAGTAGTGGAGTTGCTGGGTCATAGGGGAGTTCTATGTTTAGCCTTTTGAGGCACTGCCACACTGCTTTCCATAGTGGTTGAACGAGTTTGCACTCCCACCCACAGTGTAGACCTATTTCTTTGATGAACATCGATGCAAAACTTCTCAACAAAATACTGGCCAACCGTCTACAACAACTCATCAAAAAAATTATACAGTATGACCAAACTGGATTCATCACAGGGAGGCAAAGCTGGTTCAACATACGCAAATCAATTAATATAATTCAACCCATCAACAGGAGCAAGGACAAAAATCACATGATTGTCTCAATAGACGCGGAAAAGGCATTTGACAAGATCCAACACCCCTTTATGTTAAAAGCTCTGGAGAAACCAGGAATCCAAAGAACTATTTTACTAAGTGGGGTATTTTATTCTTCCTCATGCAACTTCATTGTATCTGCTTTTATTTCATCGTAGTTGTTTATCCAGTACAACGGAGACTGTCCTTCCACCAACATTGTACTATCTACTAAGATTTGATCTGTCTCAATGTGGTCATTTATTCTTCCACAAGCAACTTCAATGTACCTGCTTTTACTTCTTGGAGGATTTCAAGTAGTGTAATGGATACTAGATTTTTACTTTGAACTTCCCGTGGCATTGTTCTATCTACTCAGAACTTTTTTGTCCTAGAGGCTATTTTATTCTTCATCATACAACTCCCGAATATCTGCTTTTATTTCACCGTGATCTTTGTTCGAGTAAAACTGAGACGGTGCTTCCACCGACATTGCTCTATCAGCTAAGAATTGTTAAGTGTAAATGAGGTCTTTCATTCTTCCAAAAGCAACCCCAGTGTATCTATTTTTCTATTAGTGGACTTTCATCCAGTATAATGGAGACTGGATTTTTGCATTGAAGTTCCCAGGGCATTGTTGTATCTGTTAAGTTTTGTTCTGTGTAAAGGTCGTTTTCTTCTTCCACAAGCAACTTCATTTTATCAGCTTTTATTTCATCCAAGTCTTTGATCCTGTATAACGGGGAATGTACTTCCACCGTCATTGCTCTATCTCCTAATAATTGTTCTGTCTAAACGGGGCATTTAGTCTTGCACAAGAGACTTCAGTGTATCTTCTTTTACTTCTTGGAGGATTTCATCCAGTGTATTGGGTACTGGATTTTTCTGTTCAACATCCTACGGCATTGTTCTATCTCCTAAAATCTTTTTTGTCTAAGCGTGGTATTTTATTCTTCCTCATGCAACCTCAGTGTATCTGGTTTGATTTCATCGTGGTCTTTTATCCAGTACAACGGAGACTGTGCTTCCACTGATATTGCTCTATCAGCTAAGATTTATTTGTTCTGTCTAAACCCGGTCATTTATTCTACACAAGCAACTTCAATGTATCTGCTTTTACACTTGGAGGATTTCATCCAGTGTAATGGATACTGCATTTTTGCGTTGAACTACCTACGGCATTGTTCTATTTGCTAAAAGATTTTTTTCTAAGCGGGGAATTTTTTTCTTACTCATGCAACCTCAGTCTATCTGCTTTTATTTCATAGTGGTCTTTCTTGCTGCACAACGGACACTGTGCTTCCACAGATATTGCTCTTTTAGCTGAGATTTCTTCTGTCTAAATGTGGTCATTTATTCCACACAAGCAACTTCAATGTATCCTCTTTTACTTCTTGGAGGATTTCATCCAGTTTAATGGATACTGGCTTTTTGCGTTGAACTTCCCGTGGCATTGTTCTATCTGCTAAAAACTCTTTTTGTCTAAGCGGGGTATTTTATTCTTCCTCCTGCGACTTCAGTGTATCTGCTTTTATGTCATCGTGGTCTTTGAGCGAGTACAATGGAAGCTGTACTACCACCAACATTGCTCTATCTGGTAAGATTCATTCTGTCTAAACGTGGTCATTTATTCTTCCACAAGCAACTTCAATGTATCTGCTTTTACTTGTTGGATTTCATTCATCGTAATGGATACTGCATTTTTGCCCTGAACTTCCTACAGCATTGTCCTATGTGCTAATAACTTTTTTTCTTGTTTTAAATATTTTTTGATGTAATTAATAGAAGGGCACATGATATTTGCCAGAGAGAAGGTGCATTAATTCACATACATTGATACTCTTCCACATGTCTTGGTCCCCATTACCCTCTCTCCCACCCCCATCCTGGTTTTCCCCCCTTCCCTGTCCAATTTCAAGTAACAAAATACAAATGTATCCAATATGTCAGATAACAAAATGAGATATTGTGACAATATGAGATAACAAAGGAACAGCAAAAGAGATGAGAGATAACATAGCACCTTAAGGACAGCAATCATTCCTTATATGGCTTTTGTTTCAATATCCTAGAGGTCCATTCAATTAGCTTCATACTATATGGCCTTATGTATCAGGTTTTTCCTCTATTGCAAATCTTTGCTATTAGAGCCCAAGGTTTCTACTGGTTATGATGAATGAGGGAAACCATTGAGCCTAAGTTCCTTTGAGTCTGGCTTACTTCGCTTAATATGATTTTTTCTAAGTCTTTCCATTTCCTAACAAATGGGGTGATGTAATTCTTTCTGACAGCAGCATAGAATTCCATCGTGTACAAATACCACATCGTGTGGATCCATTCATCAACTGAGGGACACCTAGGTTGATTCCATATCTTTGCTATGGTGAATAATGCTGCAATGAACATTGATGTGCTAGTGGATTTAGCATGCCTTAGTTTCTGGAGGGTTGGGTAAATGCCAAGTAGTGGAATTGCTGGGTCATAGGGGAGCTCTATGTTTAGCCTTTTGAGGCACTGCCATACTGCTTTCCATAGTGGTTGAAGGAGTTTGCACTCCCACCAACAGTGTAGTAGTGCTGATTTAATCCCGTGTAAGGGAGACTGGATTTTTGCATTGAACATGCCACGGCACTGTTCTATCTCCAAAGATTTGTGGTGTGTGAACACGGTTTTGTTCTTCCACATGCAACTTCCTTTTATCACTTTTTATTTCATTGTGGTCTTTGATCCAGTACAACGGAGACTGTCCTTACAACGACATTGCTCTGTCTGCTATGATTTTTTCTGTGTAAACGTGGTCATTTATTGTTCCACAAGCAACTTCAATGTATCTGCTTTTACTTCTTGTAGAACTTTTCAAATGTAATGGATACTGGATCTGTGCGTTGAACTTCCTACAGCATTGTTCTATCTGGTGAGAACTTTTTTGTCTAAGCGGGATAGTTTATTCTTCCTCATGCCACTTCAGTGTATGTGCTTTTATTCCATTGTGGTCTTTGATCCAGTACAAAGGAGAATGAATTTACACCGACATTGCTCTATCTGTTAGGTGTTTTTGAGGTCTTTATACTTCCACTTGCAACTTCAATGTATCTGCTTTTACTTTTTCGAGGTCTTTAATCCAGTATGAGGGAGTCTGGATTTTTGCTTTTTTAAAAAATTTTTATTGTAATTAATGAAAGGGTTACATGATATTTGCCAGATAGGAGGTGCATTAATTCACATACATTGATACCCTTTCACATGTCTTGGTACCCAACTCCTTCCCCCCACCCACCACCCACACCCCGTCTTGGTTTTCCCCCCTTCCCTATCAAATTTCACATAACCAAATACAAATATATCAGATAACAAAGTGAGATACTGTAACAATTTGAGATACCCAAGACACAGCAAAGGAGATGAAAGATACACTGAGTCTGGCTTACTTCACTTGATATGATTATTTCTAAGTCTTTCCATTTCCTATCAAATGGGGCGGCGATGTCATTCTTTCTGACGCGGGGTATTTTATTCTTCCGCATGCAACTTCATGTTATCAGCTTTTATTTCATCGAGGTCTTTGATCCTGTGTAACGGAGACTATACTTCCACTGTATTGCTCTATCTACTAAAATATCTGCTGTCTAAACCTCGTCATTTATTCTTTCACAAGCAACTTCAGTGTATTTCCTTTTACTTCTTGGAGGATTTCATCAAGTATAATGGAGACTGGATTTTTGCGTTGAGCATCCCTCGGCATTGTTCTATCTGCTAAGAGCTTTTTTTTATCTATGCAGGGTATTGTGTTCTTCCTCATGCAACTTCAGTTATCTGCTTTTATTTCATCGTGGTCTTTGATCCAGTACAACGGAGGCTGTACTTCCACCCACATAGCGCTATCTGCTCAGATATGTTCTGTCTAAATGCGGTTATTTATTCTTCCTGGAACAGCTTCAATATATCTGCTGTTACTTCTTGGAGGATTTCATCCCGTGTAATGGATACTGGATTTTTGCGTTGAACTTCATACGACATTGATCTATCTGCTAAGAACATTGTGTCTAAGCGGGGTATTTTATTATCTCTCCTTCGATTTCAGTGTATATGCTTTTATGTCATCGTGGTCTTTTAGCCAGTACAAAGGAGACTGTCCTTCCACCTACATTGTACTATCTGCTAAGATTTGCTCTGTCTAAACGTGGTCATTTATTCTTCCACAAACAACTTCAATGTACCTGCTTTTACTACTTTGAGGATTTCAACTAGTGTAATGGAAACTAGATTTTTGAGTTGAACTTCCCACGGCATGGTTCTGTCTATTAAAAACTTTTTTATCTAAGGGACTATTTTATTCTTCGTCATACAACTTCCGAATATCTGCTTTTATTTCATCGTGAGCTCTGATCTAGTGAAAAGGAGACGTTCCTTCCACCGACATTGCTCTATCAGCTAAGAATTGTTAAGTGAAAATGAGGTGTTTTATTCTTCCAAAAGCAACATCAATGTATCTGCTTTTACTTTTTTGCGGTCTTTCATCTTGTATAATGGAGAATAGATTTTTGTGTTGAACTTCCCAGGGCATTGTTCTGTCTCCTAAGTTTTGTTCTGTGTAAACTTCGTTTTCTTCTTCCACATGCAACTTCATTTTATCAGCTTTCTTTTAATCGACATATTTGATCCTGTGTAATGGAGACTGTACTTCCAAAATCATTGCTCTATCTACTAAGATTTGTTCTGTCTAAAAGTGGTCATTTATTCTTCCACAAGCAACTTCAATGTATCTCTTTTTACTTCTTGGAAGATTTCATCAAGTTTAATGGAGACTGGATTTTTGCTTTGAAAATCCCACGACATTGTTCTATCTGTTAAGAACTGTTTTGTCTCAGTGGGGTATTGTATTCTTCCTCATGCAACTTCAGTGTATCTGCTTTTATTTCATCAAGGTTTTTGATCCAGTACAAAGGAGACTGTACTTACACCGACATTGCTCTATCTGCTAAGAATTGTTAAGTGTCAATGAGGTCTTTTATTCTTCCATATGCAACTTCAATGTATCTGCTTTTAATTCTTCCAGGTCTTCAATCCAGTATTAGTGGACACTGGTTTTTGCGTTGAACATTCCACGGCATTGTTCTATCGGCTAAGACTTTTTTCGGTATATACGTGGTTTTGTTCTTCCACATGCAACTTCACGTTATCAGCTTTTATTTCATCGAGGTCTTTGATCCTGTGTAACGGAGACTATACTCCCACTGTCATTGCTATATGTACTAAGATTTGTTCTGTCTAAACGTGGTCATTTATTGTTCCACAAGCAACTTCAATGTATCTCTTTTTACTTCTTGGAGGATTTCATCAATTGTAATGGAGACTGGATTTTTGCATTGAACATCCCACGGCATTGTTCTATTGGCTAAAATCTTTTTTGTCTGAGCGGGGTATTTTATTCTTCCTCATGCAACCTCAGTGTATCTGGTTTTATTTCATCGTGGTCTTAGATCCAGTACAAAGGAGACTGTCCTTCCACCAACACTGTTCTATATGCTAAGATTTGTTCTGTCTAAACGTGGTCATTTATTCTTCCACAAGCAACCTAAATGTATCTGCTTTTACTTCTTTGAGGTCTTTCATCCAGTGTAGAGGACACTGGATTTTTGCTTGAACATCCCACGGCATTGTTCTATCGGCCAAGATTTATTCTGTGTATGCATCGTTTTCTTCTTCCACATGCAACTTCATTTGATCACCTTTTATTTCGTCGAGGTCGTTGATCCTGTGTAACGGAGACGGTACTTCTACTGTCATTGCTCTATCTACTAAGATTTCTGCTGTCTAAACGTGGTCATTTATTCTTCCACAAGCAACTTCAGTGTATTTCTTTTTACTTCTTGGAGGATTTCCTCAGGTATAATGGAGACTGGATTTTAGCGTTGAACATCCCACGGCATTGTTCTATCTGCTAAGAACTTTTTTGTCTAAGTGGGGTGTTGTATTCTTCCCCATGCAACTTCACTGTATGTGCTTTTCTTTCATCGTGGTCTTTGATCCAGTACAACCGAGTCTGTGCTTCCACCCACATTGCTCTATCTGCTAAGAATTGTTAAGCGTAAATGAGGTCTTTTATTCTTTTACATGCAACCTCAAAGTATCTGCTTTTACTTCTTAGAGGTCTTTCATGCATTATGATGGAATCTGGATTTTTGTGTTCAACTTCCCAAAGCTTTGTTCTCTCTGATAAGACTTGTTTTGTGTAAACGTGGTTTCCTTCTTCCACATGCAACTTCATTTTATCACCTTTTATTTCATCGAAGTCTTTGACCGTGTATAACGGAGAAAGTACTTCCACCGTCATTGCTCTATCTGTTAAGATTTGTTCTTTCTAAACGGGCATTTATTCATCCACAAGTGACTTCAATGTATCTTGTTTTACTTCTTGGAGGATTTCATTCAGTGTATTGGATACTAGATTTTTCCGTTCAACTTCCTACGGCATTGTTCTATCTGCTAAAATCTTTTTTGTCTAAGGGAGGTATTTTATTCTTCCTCATTCAACCTCAGTGTGTCTGGTTTTATTTCATTGTGGCCTTTGATTCAGGACAACGGAGACTATCCTTGCACCAACATCGTTCTACCTGCTAAGATTTATTCTGTCTCAACCTGGTCATTGATTCTTTCACAAGCAACTAGAATGTATCTGATTTACTTCTTCGAGGTGTTTCATACAGTATAGTGGACACTGGATTTTTGCGTTGGACATCCCACAGCATTGTTCGGTCGGCCTAGTTTCATTCTGTATATACGTGGTTTTCTTCTTCCCCATGCAACTTCACGTTATCAGCTTTTATTTCATCCAGGTCTTTGATCCTGTGTAACGGAGGCTGTACTTCCACCCACATAGCTCTATCTGCTAAGATGTGTTCTATTTTTTTCTACTGTTTATTTTCCTAGATTATTTTTCCTTTTTTTATTGTAATTAATGAAAGGGTTACATGATATTTGCCAGATAGAAGGTGAATTAATTCAATACATTGATACGCTTTCACATGTCTCAGTACCCAATTCCCTCCCCCCGACCCTCTCACCCATCTTGGTTTTCCCCCCTTCCCTGTCAAATTTCAAATAACCAAATACAAATAAATTCAATATATCAGATTACAAAGTGAGATACTGTAACAATATGAAATACCCAAGGGACAACAAACGAGATGAGAGAAAACATAGTACATTAAGGACAACAATCACTCGTTATATGGCTTTTGTTTCGATATCCTGGAGGTCCTTTCAATTAGCTTCATACTATATGGCATTATGTATCAAGATTTTGCTCTATTGCAGATCTCTGCTAGTAGAGCCCAAGGTTTCTACTCATTATGAAGAATGAGGGAAACCATTGAGCCTAACTTCCTTTGAGTCTGGCTTACTTTAGTCTGGCTTACTTACTTTGGATGGTTGGGTAAATGCCAAGTAGTGGAATTGCTGGGTCATAGGGGAGTTTTATGTTTAGTCTTTGGAGGCACTGCCATACTGCTTTCCATAGTGGTTGAATGAGTTTGCACTCCCACCAACAGTGTAGTAGTGATCCCTCCTGGCCACATCCCCTCCAGCATCTGTTGTTATTCGTTTTCCTGATCCTAGCCATTCTAACTGGAGTGAGGTGGAATCTTAGAGTTGTTTTGATTTGCATTTCTTTTATGACCAGAGATGTTGAGCATTTCTTCATGTGTCTATAGGCCATTTTTGTTTCTTCTTCAGAGAAGACTCTCTTTAAGTCTTTGGCCCATTTTTAATGGGATGGTTGTTACTTTGGAGGTTAGTTTTGGGGTGATTCAATTTTTTGAGTTGTTGATATATTTGAGATATGAGGCCTTTGTCCGTTGTTTGGTTGGTGAAGATCTTCTCCCACTCTGTAGGCTTCCTCATTAGTTTACTAGCTATGTCCTTTGCCATACAAAATCTCTGCAGTTTAATGCAGTCCCACTTATCCAGCCTTTCTCTGATTTGTTGTGATTCTTGGTCCTTATTAAGAAATTTTCGACCTGTGCCAAGGAGGCCTAGTGTATCTCCTATTCCTTCTTGTAAAGTTTTCAGTGTGTCAGCTTTTACCTCCAGGTCTTTCATCCATTTGGAGTTAATTCCAGTGCAAGGTGACAAAGAAGGATCCAGCTTTATTTTCCTGGAGGTGCTTATCCTGTTCTGCCAGCACAACTTGTTGAAGAGGCTGTCTTTCTTCCATTCTATTTTTTTGGCTCCCTTGTCAAAGATTAGGTGGCCATAGGTCTGTGGTTTAATATCTGGGTCCTCAGTTCTATTCCATTGGTCTTCAGGCCTGTTCCTGTGCCAGTACCAAGCTGTTTTGAGAATTATAGCTCTGTAATAGAGTCTAAAGTTTGGAATTGAAATTCCTCCAGCGCTGTTCTTTCTGCTAGGAAGTGTTTTTGCTATACGGGGTCTTTTATTATTCCATATGAAATTTTGAATTGACTCTTCTATTTCTTTAAAGAATGACATTGGTATGTTGATGGGTATTGCATTGAATTTGTAGATAGCTTTTGGCAAGATTGTCATTATCACAATGTTGATTCTTCCCATCCAGGGCATGGGAGGTTTTTCCATTTCCTTAGTTCTGCTTTAATTTCCTTTTTTAGGGTTTTTAAAGTTTTCATCAAAAAGGTCCTTTACATTCTTTGTTAAGCTAATTCCTAGGTACTTTTTTTTCTTTGAGGCTATTGTGAAAGGAGTTGCTTTCCTGATTATTGCCTCGTTCCTCTCACTGTTGGCATAAAGGAAGGCAGTTGATTTTTGAGGGTTGATTTTATAGCCTGCTGCACTTCCAAAGCTTTGAATCAGCTCAAGGAGCTTGGGAGTAGAGTCTATAGGATTGTTTAAATACAGAATCATGTCATCTGCAAAGAGGGATAGTTTTACTTCCTCTTTCCCCACTTGGATCCACTTTATGCTTGCTTCTTGCCTTATTGCACTGGCTAGGATTTGTAGTACTAGGTTAAAGAGGAGTGGAGAGAGTGGGCATCCTTGTCTCGTTCCTGATTTTAGAGGGAATGGCTTTAGATTTTCACCATTAAGTGTAATACTAGCAGTAGGTCTCATACACAGCCTTTATTACATTGAGGAATGTTCCATGGATTCCTAGTTTCTCCAGAGCTTTTAACATAAAGGGGTGTTGGATCTTGTCAAATGCCTTTTCCGCGTCTATTGAGACAATCATGTGATTTTTGTCCTTGCTCCTGTTGATGTGTTGAATTATATTAATTGATTTGCGTATGTTGAACCAGCTTTTCCTCCCTGTGATGAATCCAGTTTGATCATAGTGTATAACTTTTTTGATGAGTTGTTGTAGACGGTTGGCCAGTATTTTGTTGAGAAGTGTTGCATCGATGTTCATCAAAGAAATAAGTCTATAGTTCTCTTTCTTTGATGAATCTCTGTCTGGTTTGGGGATGAGGGTTATACTGGCTTCATAGAATGAGTTTGGTAAGGAACCTTCATTTTCAATTTCGTTGAAGAACTTGAGGAGTATTGGTGTGAGCTCTGCTTTGAAGACCTTATAGAATTCAGCTGTGAATCCATCTGGCCCTGGGCTTTTTTGGGTGGAAGTTCTCTAATTGCCATTTCTATTTCAGAGCTTGAAATAGGCCTGTTGAGTTCGCTTAGTTCTTCTTGGTTCAGTGTGGGTATGTTAATATTGGCTAGGAATTCATCCATTTCTTCTAGATTCTCAAATTTGTTGGCGTAAAGGTTTGAGAAGTATTCCCTCATGATCTTCTGGATCTTGGTAATTTCTGTCGTGATATTACCATTTTCATCTGCGATTTTGTTTATTTCGATATGCTCTCTTCTTTTTTGGTAAGATTTGCTAAGTACTTGTCAATTTTGTTAATTCTTTCAAAGAACCATCTCCTTGTTTTTTTATTCTTTCTATAGTTTTTTGGATTCCAAATCATTTAATTCTGCTTTGATTTTAGTAATTTGCTTTCTTCTACTGGGATTAGGGTTGGTTTGTTGCTCTTTTTCCAGCAGCTTAAGGTGGGACATTAATTTGTTGGTTTGCAATTTTTCCAACTTATTGTTGTAGGCATTCAGCGCTATAAATTTTCCTCTGAGTACTTCCTTTGCTGTGTCCCAAAGGAGTTGGTATTTTGTGTGCTCCTTACTGTTAAATTTCATAAACTGTTGGATTTCTGTTCTGATCTCTTCGATGACCCATTGGTGATTCAACAATGTGTTGTTCAGTCTCCATTAGTTACAGGGTTTTCATTGGTGGAGATGTGTGTTCAGTTCCAGTTTGATGCCTTTGTGGTCTGAGAGTGTGCATGGAATAATTTCAGTGTTTCTGAATGTGACCAGGTTTGTTTTATGGCCTAAGATGTGATCTATTTTGGAAAATGTTCCATGTGCTGCTGAGAAAAACGTATATTGTGTTGTTGCTGGGTGGAATATTCTGCAGATGTCTGTTAGATCTAGTTGGTCTATATAGTTGTTCAGTTCTAAGGTTTCTCTGTTGAGTTTTCGCCTTGTTGATCTGTCCATAGGTGAGAGTGGTGTGTTAAAGTCACCGACAATCACTGTATTTCGATCTATGTATGGTTTCAGTGTAAGTAAAGTTTGCTTGATGAAGTTCGGAGCTCCGGGATTGGGTGTGTAAATATTTAGGATCATTATGTCTTCCTGGAGGAAAGATCCCTTTAGTAGTATGTAGTAACCTTCTTTGTCTTTTCTTACTAATTTTAGTTTGAAGTCTATTTTATCTGATATGAGGATGGCAACTCCAGTCTGTTTATGGGGGCCGTTAACTTGATAGAGTTTATTCCAACCTCTCACTTTCAAAAGATGATTGTTTTTTTGGGTAAGATGTGTCTCTTGAAGACAGCAGTACGATGGCTCTTGCTTTTTGATCCAACTAGACAGCCTATGCCGTTTAATTGGAGAGTTAAGTCCATTGATATTGAAAGTTAGGATTGAGAGATATTTATTAGGTCCTACCATTTTTAAAAGTTTTTATTAGGGCCTGTGTCTTGACAGTTCTTGTGGTCCTTAGATGGTATGCTGTTTAGGTGCCATTTCTTTCCCTATATTGCATTTATTTTGGTTTTCTATGTATAGAACCTCTTTGAGAACTCTCTGTAGTGTTGGTTTTGTTGCGACATATTGTTGCAGCTTTTCCCTGGAATGGAATGTTTTTATTGTTCCCTCAGTTATGAATGGGAGCTTAGCTGGGTACAGTATTCTTGGTTGGTAGTTATTTGACTTAAGGGCATGATATATATGCTTCCAGTCACTTCTTGCTTGCGTGGTCTCTGGTGAGAAGTCTGGGGTTATTCTGATTGGTTTTCCTTTATAGGTTACTGAACCCTTTTCCCTGGATGCCTTTAGGATCCTTTTTTTGGTTTCTATTGATCCAGTTGGGATTACGATGTGGCGGTGGGATGTTCTTCTCTGGTCAGGTCTGTTTGGGGTTCTAAAAGCTTCTTGTATCTGGATGGGTCTGCCCTTCTGGATATTTGGGAAATTCTCTGAGATGATTGCCTGAAGTATATTTCCAATACCATTGGAACCACTCCTTTTGAGTGGTTAGCTCAGTAGCTTTATTCTCTTTGGACATTTGCTGGAGTTCGGTCATCTTTTTGTTTGTGGTTTCTATGAATTCATCCATTTTTCTTTGAAAAACCTTTCTTATGGCCTCCTTTAAGGCTTCTCCATTTTCACTTATCACCTTGTTTATGGTTTCCTCTTGTTACACTATGGCTTCATCCCTTATCTCTTTCTTTATATTTTCACATTTTTCATTAATGATGTATATCAATTGCATTTGTAAAGCAATCTGCTAAGATTTGTTTTGTCTAAACGTGGTCATTTATTCTTCCACAAGCAACTTCAATGTATCTGCTTTAAGTTCTTGTAGAATTTCATCCAGTATAATGGATACTGGATCTTTGCATCGAACTTCTTACATCATTGTTCTATCTGGTGAGAAGTTTTTTGTCTAAGCGGGTATTGTATTCTTCCTCATGCTACTTCAGTGTATCTTCTGTTATGCCATCGTGGTCTTTGATCCAGTACAAAGGAGAAGGAATTTACATGGACATTGCTCTACCTGCTAAGAATTGTTATTTGTAAATGAGGTCTTTATTCCTCCACATGCAACTTCAATGTATCTGCTTTTATTTCTTTAAGTGATTTCATTAAGTATAAGGGAGACTGGATTTTTGCTTTGAACAACCATGGCAGTGTTCTATCTGCTAAGATTTGTTATGAGTAAACACGGTTTTCTTCTTCCACATGCAACTTCATTTTAACAGCTTTTATTTCATCATGGCCTTTGATCCAGTACAACGGAGACTGTACTTACTACGACATTGCACTATCTGGTAAGGTTTGTTCTGTATAAATGTGGTCATTTATTCTTCCAGAAGCAACTTGAATGTATCTGCTTTTACTTCTTCGAGTTCTTTCATCCATTATAAGGGAGACTGGATTTTTGCGTGGACATCCCATGGCATTGTTCTATTGGCTAAAATCTGTTTTGTCTAAGCGGGGTATTTTATTCTTCCTAATGCAACCTCAGTGTATCTGGTTTTATTTCATTGTAGTCTTTGATCCAGTACAACGGAGGCTGTCCTTCTACCAACATTGTTATATCTGCTAAGATTTGTTCTGTCTAAACGTGGTCATTTATTCTTCCACAAGCAACTTAAATGTATCTGATTTATTTCTTCGAGGTGTTTCATACAGTATAGTGGACACTGGATTTTTGCATTGAACAACCCACAGCATTGTTCTATCGGCTAAGATTCATTCTGTCGATACGAGGTTTTCTTCTTCCACATGCAACTTCATGTTATCAGCTTTTATTTCATCGAGGTCTTTGATCCTGTGTAATGGGGCCTGTACTTCCTCCCACATAGCTCTGTCTGCTAAGATACGTTCTGTCTAAACGTCATTTATTCTTCCACAAGCAACATCTATGCATCTGCTTTTACTTTTTGGGGGATTTCATCCAGTGTAACGGATACTGCATTTTTGAGTTGAACTTCCTATGGCGTTGTCCTATGCCTCGGAGAACTTTTATTTCTAAGCGGGGTATTTTATGCTTACTCATGCAACTTCAGTCTATCTGCTTTTATTTCATAGTGGTCTTTCTTGCAGCACAACGGACACTGTGCTTCCACCGACATTGCTCTCTCAGCTAAGATTTACTCTGTCTAAACACGGTCATTTATTCTACAAAAGCAACTTCAATGTACAACGGAGACTGTGCTTGCACCGATATTGCTCTATCAGCTAAGATTTGTTCTGTCTAAATGCGGTCATTTATTCCACACAAGCAACTTCACTGTATGTGATTTACTTCTTTGAGGTCTTTCATACAGTATAGTGGACACTGGATTTTTGCGTTGAACATCCCACGGAATTGTTCTATCGGCTAAGATTTATTCTGTGTATACGTGGTTTTCTTCTTCCACATGGAACTTCACATTATCAGCTTTTATTTCAAAGAGGTCTTTGATCCTGTGTAACCGAGGCTGTACTTCCACCCACCTAGCTATATCTGCTAAGATATGTTCAGGCTAAACGTGGTCCTTTATTCTTCCACAAGCAACTTCAATGTATTTTCTTTGACTTCTTGGAGGATTTCATCCAATGTAATGGTACTGGATTTTGGCCTTCAGCTTCCTGGGGTATTCTATCTGCTAAGAACTTTTTTGTATAAGCGGAGTATTTTATTCTTCCTCATGAAACTTCAGTGTATCTGCTTTTAGTTCATCGTGGTCTTTGATCCAGTACAACAGAGGCTGTACTTCCACCGAAATTGCTCTATCTGCTAACATTTGTTCTGTCTGAACGCGGTCATTTATTCTTCCACAAGCAACTTCAATGTATCTGCTTTTACTTCTTGGAGGATTTCATCCAGTGTAATGGATGCTGGATTTTTGCATTGAACTTCATACGGCATTGTTCTATCTGCTAAGAACATTTTGTCTATGGGGGGTTTTTTATTCTTTCTCATTCCCTTTCAGTGTATCTGCTTTTTTTCCCTCCTAGTCGGTGACCAAGTACAACGGAGACTGTACTGACCCCGACATTGCCGTATCTGCTTTTTGTTCTGTCTAAACGCGGTCACTTATTCTTCCATAAGCAGCTTCAATATATATTCTCTTACTTCTTGGAGGATTTCATCCACTGTAACGGATACTGGATTTTTGCCTTGAACTTCCTATGGCATTGATCTGTCTGCTACGAACATTGTGTCTAAGCAGGGTATTTTATTCTTCCTCATGCCACTTCAGTGTATCTGCTTTTATTTCATCCTAGTTTGTTACAGTAAAGCAGACACTGTACTTCCTCTGACATTGCTCTATCTGCTAAGATTTGTTCTGTGTGGACGTGGTCATTTATTCTTGCAGAAGCCTCTTCAATGTATCTGCATTTCCTTCTTGGAGGATTTCATCCAGTGTAATGGATACTGGAATTTTAAGTTGAACTTCCTTCGGCATCATTCTGTCTGCTAAGTTTTGTTCTGTGTAAACGTCGTTTTCTTCTTCCAGATGCAACTTCATTTTATCAATTTGTATTTCATCGAGGTCTTTGATCCTGTGTAACGGAGACTGTACTTCCATTGTCATTGCTCTAGCTACTAAGATTTCTGCTGTCTAAACGTTGTCATTTATACTTCCACAAGGAACTTCAACGCATTTCTTTTTACTTCTTGGAGGACTTAATCAAGTATAATGGAGACTGGATTTTTGCGTTGAACATCCCATGGCATTGTTCTTTCAGCTAAGATTTATTCTGTGTAAACATGGTTTCCTTCTTTCACATGCAACTTCATTTTATCAGCTTTTATTTCATCGAGGTCGTTGATCCTGTATAATGGAGAAGGTACTTCCACCTTCATTGCTTTATCTCCTAAGTTTTGTTCTGTCTAAACGGGCCATTTATTCTTCCACAACGGACTTCAATGTATCTTCTTTTACTTCTTCAAGGATTTCATCCAGTGTACCGGATACTGGATTTTTCCCGTTCAACTTCCTACGACACTGATCTATCTGCTAAAACCTTTTTTCTCTCAGCGGGGTATTTTATTCTGCCTCATTCAACCTCACTGTATCTGGTTTTATTTTGTTGTGGTCTTTGATCGAGTACAACGGAGACTTTGGTATCACCAGCATTGTTCTATCTGTTAGGATTTGTTCTGTCTCAACGTGGTCATTTATTCTTCCACAAGCAACTTCAATGTATCTGATTTACTTCTTCGAGGTCTTTCATCCAGTATAGTGGACACTGGATTTTTGTGTTGAACATCCCATGACATTGTTCTATCGGTTAAGATTTATTCTGTGTATACATGGTTTTCTTCTTCCACATGCAACTTCACGTTATCAGCGTTTATTTCAAAGAGGTCTTGCATCCTGTGTAACGGAGGCTGTACTTCCATCCAAATAGCTCTATCTGCTAAGATATGTTCTGTCTAAACGTGGTCATTTATTCTCTAACAAGCAACTTCAATCTGTCTGCTTTTACTTCTTGGAGGATTTCATCCAGTGTAATGGATACTGGATTTTGGCCTTCAACTTCCTACGGCGTTCTATCTGCTAAGAAATTTTTTGTATAAGCGGGGTATTTTATTCTTCCTCATGAAACTTCAGTGTATCTGCTTTTATTTCATCGTGGTCTTTGGTCAAGTACAATGGAGATTGTACTTCCACCGACATTGCTCAATCTGCTAACATTTGTTCTGTCTAAACGCGGTCATTTATTCTTCCAAAAGCAACTTAAATGTTTCTGCTTTTACTTCTTCTAGGATTTCATCCAGTGTAATGGATACTGCATTTTTACATTGAACTTCATATGACATTGTTCTATCTGCTAAGAACTTCTTTGTCTAAGTCGGGTACTGTGTTCTTCCTCATGCAACTTCAGTGTATCTGCTTTTATTTCATCTTGGTCTTTATCCAGTACAACGGAGTCTGTACTTCCACCCACATTGCTCTATCTGCTAAGAATGGTTCAGTGTAAATGAGGTCTTTTATTCTTCCACATGCAACTTCCATGTATCTGCTTTTACTTTTTCTAGGTCTTCCTTGCAGTATGATGGAGACCTGATTTTTGTGTTGAACTTCCCAAAGCATTGTTCTCTCTGGTAAAATTTGTTCTGTGTAAACGAGGTTTCCTTATTCCACATGCAACTTCATTTTATCAGCTTTTATTTCATCGAGGGTTTGATCCTGTATAATGGAGAACGTACTTCCACCGTCATTGCGCTATCTCTTAAGCTTTGTTCTATCTAACCGGGGCATTTATTCTTCCACAAGGGACTTCAATGTATCTTCTTTTACTTCTAGGAGGATTTCATCCAGCATATTGAATTCTGGATTTACCGTTCAACTTCCTACGGCATTGTTCTATCTGCTAAAATATTTTTTGCCTAAGCGAGGTATTTTATTCTTCCTCATGCAACCTCAGTGCATCTCATTTTATTTCATCCTAGTCTTTGATCCAGTACAACGGAGACTGTCCTTCCACCAACATTGTTCTATCTGCTAAGATTTGTTCTGTCTAAACGTGGTCATTTATTCTTCCACAAGCAACTTCAATGTATCTGATTTACTTCTTCGAGGACTTTCAATCAGTATAGTGGACACTGGATTTTTTGTGTTGAACATCCCACGGTGTTATTCTATCAGCCAAGATTTATTCTGTGTATACGTGGTTTTCTTCTTCCACAAGCAACTTCACTTTATCTGCTTTTATTTCATCGAGGTCTTTGATCCTGTGGAATGGAGGCTGTACTTCCACCCACATAGCGCGATCTGCTAAGATGTGTTCTGTCTAAACGTGGTCATTTATTCTTCCACAAGCAACTTCAATGTATCTGCTTTTACTTCTTGGAGGATTTCATCCAGTGTAATGGATACTGGATTTTCGCCTTCAACTTCCTAGGCCGTTCTATCTGCTAAGAAATTTTTTTGTATTAGGGGGGGGGGTTTATTCTTCCTCATGAAACGTCAGTGTATCTGCTTTTATTTCATCGTGGTCCTTGATCCAGTACAACGGAGAGTGTACTTCCACCGACATTGCTCTATCTGCTCACATTTGTTCTGTCATATATTCTTCCACAAGCAATTTCAATGTATCTGCTTTTACTTCTTGGAGGATTTCATCCAGTATAATGGATACTGGAATTTTAAGTTGAACTTCCTTCGGCATTGTTCTTTCTGCTAAGTTTTGTTCTGTGTAAACATCGTTTTCTTCTTCCACATGCAACGTCATTTTATGAGCTTTTATTTTGTCGAGGTCTTTGATCCTGTGTAACAGAGACTGTACTTCCACTGTCGTTGTTTTATCTACTAAGATTTCTGCTGTCTAAACGTGGTCATTTATTCTTCCACAAGCAACTTCAACGTATTTCTTTTTACTACTTGGAGAATTTCCTCAAGTATACTGGAAACTGGATTATTGCGTTGAACATCCCCACAGCATTGTTCTATCTGCTAAGGACTTTTTTGTCTAAGTGGGGTATTGTATTCTTCCTCATGCAACTTCAGTGTATGTGCTTTTCTTTCATCGTGGTCTTTGATCCAGTACAACGGAGTCTGTACTTCCAACCATATTGCTCTATCTGCTAAGAATTGTTAAGTGTAAATGAGGTCTTTTGTTCTTCCACATGTAACTTCAATGTATCTGCTTTTACTTCTTCGAGGCCTTTCACCAGTATAGTGGACACTGGATTTTTGCATTGAACATCACACGGCATTTTCTCTTTGGTAAGTTTTATTCTGTGTAAACGTGGATTTCTTCTTCCACATGCAACTTCATTTTATCAGCTTTTATTTCATCAAGGTCTTTGACCCTGTATAACGGAGAACATACTTCCACCGTCATTGCTCTATCTCTTAATATTTGTTCTGTCTAAGCGGGACATTTATTCTTCCACAAGGGACTTCAATGTATCTTCATTTACTTGTTGGAGGATTTCATCCAGCGTATTGAATACTGGATTTTATCGTTCAACTTCCTACGTCATTGTTCTACGTGCTATAATATTTTTTGTCTAAGCTGGGTATTTTATTCTTCCTAATGCAACCTCAGTGTATGTGGTATTATTACATCGTGGTACAACGGAGACTGTCCTTCCACCAACATTGTTGTATCTGCTAAGATTTGTTTTATCTAAACGTG
Source organism: Megascapheus bottae (assembly GCF_031878675.1). Taxonomy (NCBI): domain Eukaryota; kingdom Metazoa; phylum Chordata; class Mammalia; order Rodentia; family Geomyidae; genus Megascapheus; species Megascapheus bottae. The sequence continues at coordinate 34,608 of NW_028327685.1, forward strand.
GTCATTTTTTCTTCCACAAGCATCTTCAATGTATCTGATTTACTTCTTCGAGGTCTTTCATCCAGTATAGTGGACACTGGATTTTTGCGTTGAACATCCCACGGCATTTTTCTATCGGCTATGATTTATTCTGTGTATACGTGGTTTTGTTCTTCCACATGCAACTTCACATTATCAGCTTTTATTTTATCGAGGTCTTTGATATGTCTAAACGTGGTCATTTTTTCTCCCACATGCCACTTCACTGTATATTTTTTTACTTCTTTGAGGATTTCATCAAGTGTAATGGAGACTGGATTTTTGCGTTGAACATCCCACGGCATTGTTCTATCTGTTAAGAACTTTTTTGTCTAAGCGGGGTATTTTATTTTTCCTCATGCAACTTCAGTGTATCTGCTTTTATTTCATTGTGGTCGTTGATCAAGTACAACGGAGACTGTACTGACACTGACATTGCCGTATCTGCTAAGATTTGTTCTGTCTAAACGCGGTCACTTATTCTTCCAGAAGCAATTTCAATATATATGCTCTTACTTCTTTGTTGGGAGCCAGAATGGAATCAAACTGTACTTTGATTTGCAGCAGATAATTGCTTTATTGTCTTATTGTTTTTGGCCTTGTTCTGTTCAATTGATCTGAGATTTATCATATGAATGTAACCCCCAACGGTTCCCTGATTTACCATCTGGATGTAACACCTGGAAGTTCCCTGGTTTCAAGAAGGGATATAAGCCTTGAGTTTGGAAATAAACTGGGCTGCAGTTTTTGCCTGGGCGGCAGACCTCCCGGACCCGATGTGTTTGTCTCTCTTCTATTTTTTCCAGTCCCTGCCCCCTACTTCAGGAACCCCAATTTGCTGCCGGTAGGCCCCCGCAACTTGCGCCCGAACAGGGACCCTGAAAATCTGGGACGACGGTGGAGGACCCCGCTGTGGTGAGTAACACATCGTAGGACTATTAAGAGAGGATCTTAAGAGAATGTATAGTCAGGAGTAAAAAATTATGGGTCAAACTCATAGCTATAGGTCATAAGTACCGATTTTAACAGGCCTACTTGAAGCCCACGGAACGTGGGGGGAAAAAGTGGTGCTTCAGAGCTTCCTACAGTTTGTCGAGGAGGCATGTCTGAGGTCTATAGAGGAGGAATTCCTAAAAACCTGGCAGCGGTTAAGAAAAGGAATTCAAGATTATTATAATGTATATGGCCCCGAAAAGACCCCAGTAGAGGCTATTAATGTATGGAGTTTAGTAAGTGAATGCATAAATCCTCAACATGAGAATGCTGAACTTAATCTTGAATTAAGGGAAATTTATGAATTAAAGGACCCTTCTGAAAAACCTGAGGCTGAGCCATATGCTGCAGCCCATGAGAGTCTAAGTGATATCTTGAAAAGGGAACAACAACCAGTAGATATTGAGTATCAGAATTCAGATTTGAATATCAAGGAGGATAGTTATGATGAGCCAATGGAGGACTGGATAGCTACGATGAAGAAGAAGTTAGAAGAAATCCTACATCTTCTATCAAAAATGGGGATAGAGCAGAGAGTCCCCCAGAAGTAGGAAAGAACTATGACCCTCAGGCCACTATGGTGTCTGATTCTAAACCTTACCCCTCACACCCACCGCCTCCGGCTGCAGCCTTACTGCCCCAATCCCTTTTTCAACCTTTAGGCAAGCCTAAAGGCCCTAGCAACAAGTCCCTTTTAACAGGCACTACAACCAGGCACAGTGCATCGCAATTAAACCTGGCTCAGGCTGCTAGAGAGAGGGAAGATATTTCAGGGCCTCGCTGCTTCCCTAGTTTAGTTGATCATGATGAATAAGTATACCATCAACCTGTTCCTGTTAAACTATTACAGGATTTAAAAAGTGCCTGCTCCCAATATGGGCCAACTGCCCCTTTTACTCAAGTAATATTGGAGGCCGCGTGTGCTGGTATTGCATGCCCATATGACTGGAAGCGGCTTGCCAGAGCGTGCCTTAGTGCAGGAGAGTACTTATTATGGGAGACAGAGTTCACTGCACAGTGTCGGGCTAAAATTGAAACAAATAGGTCTAAGAACCTGCCTTACACTTTTGATCAGTTGTTAGGAGAGGGAACCTATAATTGGGTTATGCAAAGGAAGCCTATTTACAAATAAATGCTGCAGCGAGAGAGGCTTGGAAAAGGTTACGTAATTCCAATCGTACAAAAAATCTAGTAGAAGTTAAACAGGGACCGAATGAACCTTATCTAGAATTTTTGTCTCAATTAATGGAGACTGCAGACCGCCTAGTACAAGATGAGAACGCAAGGAAAATTATAGTTAGACACATAGCCTATGAAAATGCCAACGCCGCCTGTCAGGCGGCTATCAGACCCCATAGGAATAAGGGAGGAATCACGGACTTTATTTCACTGTGTGCTGATATTGGACCCTCCCATGTACAAGGCCTTACTTTAGCCGCCGCTCCTCAAGGAAAGACTGTTACTGAATTTCTAAAATATAGAGGTCAGCAGTATTCCCGGGATGCTAGTCCCCCGGGGAGTTGCTTCTCTTGTGGACAAATAGGACATTGGATGACGCAATGCCCACACCAGGCCAGGTTAAAGAGAGAAAAATCACCTGGCACATGTCCATGCTGTGGTAAAGGGAAGCACTGGGCTAAAGATTGCGAGTCAGCAACAAATCTCAATGGCTGCCCGTTTTCGGGAAACTGGAGAAGGGGCCAGCCCCTGGCCCCGCAAAACCATGGGGCAGTTCTTCCCTCTTCTCAGACACAAGTACATCTTCTAACAACCCCCCAAAATCAGTCTCCAGCCTCCTCCGTGCCACCCCAGGCAGTGCAGGATTGGACCTCTGTTCCTCCACCTGCTCAGTATTGACCCCAGAGATGGGGACACAAGCTCTCCCCACAGGGATCTTCGGTCCCCTTCCCCCGGGAGTGGCTGGATTGCTGTTAGGGAGAAGTAGCTCAGCCCTTAAAGGGATACAGATTACACCTGGCAAAACTGACCAGGATTTTACTGGAGAAATCAAAGTTATGGCCTTTGCCCCGAAACACGTGGTATCGATCCCAGCCGGTCAAAAATTAGCACAACTAATACTTGTGCCTTTACCTCCCGGGGAGACTGCTAATTCCCCATGTGGACAGAGGGGATTTAGATCTTCTGATATCTATTGGGTACAAAGCATAAAACAAGAGAGGCCTGAGATGACATTATTTATACAAGAAAAGCCCTTTAAAGGAATATTAGACACTGGAGCAGATTTGTCTGTGATATCTAAAAAACATTGGCCAGCCCAATGGCCCCTAACAACCTCTATGACTTCCCTACAGGGGACTGGGTATGCAACTGACCCACAGCAGAGCAGTGCGATTCTTGCTTGGAGAGATGAGGAAGGGCACTCTGGTCATTTTCACCCATTTGTCCTGGATCATCTGCCAATTAATTTATGGGGTCGTGATGTCATGGAAAAAATGGGACTGTATATGTTTAGTCCTAGTGCTGAAGTTACTAAGCAGCTGCTTTATCAAGGCCTCCTCCCTTCTGGGGGATTAGGCCCAGCAGCACAAGGAGGGCCAGAGCCACTCCAACCCCAGTCTGGCTCACAGAGACAAGGATTAGGGCATCGTGGAGAGAGCTAATGGATTATTAAAACATCAAATTGCTAAAATACAGAAAGGAGAGTCGTATCCCGCTACCCCTGTGAATATACTTAATCATGCTTTATTTGTTTTACATTTTTTGAATTTGGATTCAAATAATTTATCTGCTGCTCAGAGATTCTGGGAAAAAAGAGAGCAGCGTCCTTTTGCCTTAGTAAAGTGGAAGGATCCCCTAACTGGTGCTTGGCATGGACCCGATCCTGTTCTAACCTGGGGTCCAGGGCATGTATGCGTTTTTTCACAAGGAGAAAATGACACCCGCTGGCTGCCTGAATGCTGCGTTCGGATTGTGGAGAGTGACAGTGGCCATCCAAGCAGGGACTCACTGGGCCTACACCCCCAACCCTCCATTGGTGCATCCTGCGACGTGGGAAGGACCTGAGTTATTTGTGCATGTCAATTGGGACTGCTACTGATCCGCTTGTTTCACACATTCATATGAGCTGTGTTTCTCCTCCTTTTACTATTATGTAGGGACCAGGTGAAAGGCCTCCAGAGGTAAGTAGAAGTCGGCCAACCCCCTGTATGTCTGTGTTTTGTTTTATTTTTTTATTTTATTTTATTTTTTTTTAAAAAAAGGTGCACTGTGGGCCTAAAATAGAGGCCTGGGTGGTCAAGGGACGCCTTGACCCCCCTTCCCCTTCTGAGTTTCTTGTCAATAACAAGGCATACCTGAGAGTCCCACCAGCAAGACATGTCTAAATCTAAAAATAGCCGTTTGGTGAAAACATTCATCTGAGCTCATGTTTTTTGTGTTAAGTGTATCTGATTGAGTCCAATTTTCTTGTTATATGTCAATGTCTGATTATTTAAAAGTCTCCGCTTCTCTGTCTTGTTCGTGTTACGTATTTTTCCTTGTCCAGTTTTGTCTTTAAAATTGGTACCATTTCTAAGTATGGATCCTTATGGTTTTTCTGTGCGTACTCAAGCACACATCCTTGTTATTTATTTGAACATTTCTGGGCCTAGCATGGCAGCTCCCCCATGTCTGCAGTTGTAACAAGCCCTGGAAAAATAAATTCCAGGTAAGTTGCCTTGTAAAAAGTTTTGTTTTGAACTTGGTTTTCACCTGCAAGAGTAAAATTGGCAAAGTTCTCTTAACACAAACTTCCAGAAAATGAATGGCCGATATTAATTTTGCGCGCTTTAAGATCTTTGAGTATGAATGTGTGTGCCAATGGGTGTGAGTGAACATGTTCAAGGTTAAATTGTCAGCATGCTGTATAAAACAATGGTTGAGCTCATTTGAAACACAAAAGCAATTGGATAAATCTAAGTCTAAAGTTCAAGAAAATTATTAGGTTTGAATGTTTCCTATGTCTCAAAGGATTATTGCATTGTTTTAAAGAAAAACTGGTAAAAAGTTTTTTCCTAGATCCTGAAATCTGCATTTTATTGCAATGCATACAGTTTTTACATTGTAAACATTGTATCTTGTTCAGCACAGAGGTATTAAGGAATTTGGGATTTATTACTTTAAGTTAAAGTTTGGAGACATGTATTAGAGATTTAAATGTAAAATTGTTCATTAACGTCAGAAAGTTTGCTTATCTGTCTTTTCTTGGAGACTGACACTAGAAATCTAATGGTATAATGTGGATAATGTGATTAGTATTTTAAAGGAATGTTTAAAGGTTTATCTCCATGCAATTGGGTGTATTTTAAAAAAAGAAGGAAACTAAGTCCAGACTTAGCCTTTGGGTGCACTGATGTCTATAGTTCTTGCATTAGGGAAAAACTGTTATTTGAGTTTAAACTGTTGTTGGAGTTCTAGACAGTAATCTAAACTGCAAAAAAAAAGGCCCTTTTCTAAAAGGCAAGAGGAGTGCCTTGAGCCCTAGGGGGCCGGAAGGCAGAAGGAGTTCTTTGTGCCCTTAAAGGTTTTTCAATTGCAAATAAAGGCTAAGGTGTTAATTGTTTAAGCCAGTATCAGTAAAAGTTATTAAGAACATTGGAAATGGGTTTCTAAACAATATTTGAAAGTGAAGTTGTCTTAAATGTTTAAAGAAAGAGAAAAAAGGAAAATTAGGACTACCAAAGTAATTGCTTAATTACTATTTCAGCTTGCTCTTGTAACTTACCTTATAGCAACTTCCAGCTAGCCCATGGAGAAGAACAGCAATCCTTATTCAGATGTAACTTTGGCTTTTACCAGGTTCTAGGTAAGCTCATGCTTAGAGACTATTTCTGTGTTGACCACCTTGTGGCTTTAATTGGAGTAACGTGGCCTTTTGTAGGACTCATTGGTCTGAAAGCCACAGCTTTGAGCTTGCCCAGGCAAAGCAAAGTCCCTGTGAGACTGTGGTGTCTAATCTTCCAGCAGGATGCTGGGACAGAGTTGCTTTGGAGCTCGAAGTGGCAGAGTGCTAGCTCTGAGCTGAAAAGCTGGGGGGAAGCACTCAAGCACCAAGCTCAGGACTCACAGTGGCAGGGTGCTAGCCTTGAGCTGGAGAGCTGAGAGACAGCGCCCAGACCCTGAGTTCAAATACAGCAACCAACAAAGTGAAATGCCAATGGCATGTTTATCCCTGTGTGGAGAGACACTACTGGGACACGAAAGCCTCTGCTTGGATGGCAGAGATGGTGTCAGATCTTAGAGTCACTTGTGCTTGGCCACTCAAATTAATCAGAGCCGGAGGTCATAGTAAGCATGCCTTACTAATGCCCGTGCCTTCCATAACTGGGCAGGAACTTGTCAATCATCTGTGATAGTGGGTAGTTTAAAGTCCTAATTGAGCGAATTTTTTATTTGACACCAGCCACAAATTCAGGAAAGTTTGTGGATCTGGGGCTTGTGCCTCTATTAATCTGTTTAGATCTGACAACTGAAGCATTGTTAAGGTTGCAGAAATTTAGTTCCCTAGACAATGAAGAAAATGCCTTTGCAAATGGGTGCTAAGTAAGTTACACTATTGTAGCCAAAGATGGTTTGTGCAGTTGTTAAATGTTAAATATGATCTCCAGTTTGGAGTATATTATTGTTCCTGATATCTAATCCTTGCAACCCCTTGATAAAACAGGCTAGGCTTCTTAAGGTCCCTGGTCAAGCACAGAGACAACGCCCCTGAGTCAGCTTGAAGAAGTCACAGAAGCTGAATCTCTGCCCATCAATCCCATTTAGATGAAGCGACCAAAGTCATTTTTGGAAAATGTGACAGGATAAGTTAGAGATATAGGAAAGAGTAAAAATTGCACTTATGTTTCTTTTAAAATAAAAAGGGGGGATATGTTGGGAGCCAGAATGGAATCAAACTGTACTTTGATTTGCAGCAGATAATTGCTTTATTGTCTTATTGTTTTTGGCCTTGTTCTGTTCAATTGATCTGAGATTTATCATATGAATGTAACCCCCAACAGTTCCCTGATTTACCATCTGGATGTAACACCTGGAAGTTCCCTGGTTTCAAGAAGGGATATAAGCCTTGAGTTTGGAAATAAACTGGGCTGCAGTTTTTGCCTGGGCGGCAGACCTCCCGGACCCGATGTGTTTGTCTCTCTTCTATTTTTTTCAGTCCCTGCCCCCTACTTCAGGAACCCCAATTTGCTGCCGGTAGGCCCCGTCACTTCTTGGAGGATTTCATCCAGTGTAATGGATACTGGATTTTTGCATTGAACTTCCTACGCCATTGATCTATCTGCTAAGAACATTGTGTCTAAGCGGGGTATTTTATTCTTCCTCATGCCACTTCAGTGTATCTGCTTTTATTTCATCCTGGTCTTTGTTCCAGTAAAGCAGACACTGTACTTCCAATGACATTGCTCTATCTGCTAAGATTTGTTCTGTGTAGACGTGGTCATATATTCTTCCACAAGCCACTTCAATGCATCTGCATTTACTTCTGCATTTACTGCCAACCTAGACTGATATACCCAGCAAAACTACCATTCACATTTGAGGGAGAAACAAGAATATTCACTCCAAAGAGAAGCTTTATGAATATGTGCACACTAAACCAGCATTACAAAGAATACTAATTAACCGAGAACAAATTGTAGAACATCAAGAACCCCCATCAAGAAGCAAACATCTATAATTCACTAAATACAAAAGGGGAAAAAAGAGAAAGAAACTTAGAAGTAAAAATAAATAACAATGGACACTGACCACTTCTCCATAATCTTCCTAATCGTGAACGGGCTGAACAATCCAATCAAAAGACACAGAGCAGCAGACTGGATTAAGAAACACCACCCATCCATATGTTGCCTCCAAGAGGCACACCTCACTGCCAAAGACAGAAACAAATTCCAAGTGAAAGGCTGGAAACGAATTTTCCACTCCAATACACCATGCAAAAAAGCAGGAGTAGCAATCTTAATCTCCGATAAAATTAACTTCTCGGTAAAATCAGTACACAAAGATAGAGACGGCCATTATATATTAGTAAAGGGAACAATCCATGCCCATAATATTACAGTTATAAACATCTAGTCCCCCAACACGGGAGCACCCAAATTTGTCAAACAAACTCTTTTAGAACTACAGAACACGATAGACTCAAACACAATCATTGTCGGTAACCTCAATACTCCACTCTCAACAAATGACAGGTCAACTCAACAAAAGTTAAGCAAAGACACCATCGACTTAAATGACACCATAGCCCAGCTGGGCTTAATAGATATACACAGAGTCTTCCACCCAACGGCGAAACCTTTTACATTTTTCTCAGCAGCACATGGAACACACTCCAAAATAGATCATATAACAGTTCATACAGAAAACTTAAGCAGATACAAGAAGTCTGATATAATCCCATGCATCCTATCAGACCACAGTTGAGTCAGACTAATTCTGAACAATGCAGTCAAAGTCAAAAAACATTCAATCACATGGAAACTGAACAACACACTTCTGAATAACCCCTGGGTAACAGATCAGATCAGAAATGAAATTAAAAACTTCCTTGAATGTAATGACAATCAAGAAACATCAGAAAGAAACTTACGGGACACAGCAAAGGCAGTTCTAAGAGGCAAATTTATTGCACTACGAGCACATATTAAATAGACAGAAGAAGAGCACATAAATAACCTTTAAAAAAACTGAAACACCTAGAGGAGCAAGAAAGAGTTAATTCTAAAATAGCTAGAAAGACAGAAATAACAAAAATAAAATCAGAAATTTCAGAGATTGAAATAAGATCTACTATACACAAAATTGATAAATCAAAAAGTTGGTTCTTTGAAAGAGTCAACAAAATTGACAGACCCTTGGCAAGATTAATCAAAAAAAGGAAAGGGGAGACTCAAATAAACAAGATTAGAGGCCCCCTCGGGAAAAATCACAACTGCTTCCCAAAAAATCCAGTCCATAATGAATCGGTACTATCAGGGCCTATATTCAAAGAAACAAGAAAATCTAGTAGAAATGGATGATTTCTTAAATAAATATAGGCTACCCACACTGAACAACGATGAGGTAAACAAATTGAACAGACCAATTTCTTACAACGAAATTGTGGAAGCAATCAGGGAAATGCCAACCAAAAAAAGCCCAATTCCAGATGGTTTCACTGCGGAATTCTACAAGACATTTAAAGATGAAATAACACCTATACTCTTGAAACTCTTCCGAGAAATAGAAACAGAAGGAGCAATACCAAACTCATTTTATGAAGCTAATATTACTCTCATCCCCAAACCAGGGAAAGACCCAACAAAAAAAGAAAACTACAGACCTATCTCTCTAATGAACACAGATGCAAAACTCCTCAATAAAATATTAGCCAACAGAATCCAGAAACAAATTAAAAAAATCATACACTATGATGTCGCTATCCCCTCGGCCGGCAAGGAAGACGCAACAAGTGAGACTTCTTCTCGAGCAGCAGTTTATTCAGCAAGCTTACAGCTATGCCGGGTCGACCCCGACTTCCTCAAAACCCTGGGGTTTTATAGGCCCATCATCCAATCACATTTGCTTTCTTACAATTCTATAGCCAATAATATAAGTACACCTCTATAGCACATTCTAAACAAGTAGCAATATGGCATTACACATACTTCCAATCATGCATAAAGCTCATGAACAATCACATCTCTTCCTGGAAACTTTCAGACAAACAACTCAGTGGCGCAACCACAAAGGCGGATGCCAGCGCCATCTTGTAATGGCGAATGTAATAGCTCTCTACATCTCCCCCTTTTTTCTTTTGGCTGAAAGCGAAGAGAATTTGAGTAGGAATCCAGAGACTGGCCAAATCTCCAAACGCCTTCCCAATTTTCTCATTCAAATGGTAAGGGATTATGCCTGTCTTAGGTTGGAGAGATGCCTCTTGGTTCTTACCCGTCTTCAACATCGGATACTCAAGCATAGGAGTCTGTGTTAGGTTGATACCAAGACCAATCTCTACTCTTACCCGTCGTCGACTACTGACCCAGCATACCCAGCCATGCTTGGGGAGATTCCTGTTGCTGGAGAGCCATAAGAGCTTGTTTAATGACCATGTGAACGCGCTTTCTCTGTCTGATAATTTGTCTGCCCAGAACAAAAATGAACCAACACAATAATCCTAATCCAACACATAATATAACAATTAAGGACACACTTCCAGCCCATTCCTTAACCCAATTTAGGGATTGGGAAATCCAATCTACTAATTCTCCCACAGTAGCAATATTTACACGGGTGGAATTAACAATCATAATTTCCTGTCGTAATTGATTAGTAAGATTTTCAAACTCTTGAGTCCAAGATCCCAATTCTCGGGATAAATTTGCAGCATGTGAAAAATTATAATAATCCAAGAAAGTAATACATAAACCAGACGTGGTTCCTACACACATTAATTGAGCAAATTGAAACATATAATCCATTTGTTCCTGTAACAAATCTACTCTTTGATTTAAAATCATAAGTCCTCGGGCTAAATGCTGATTTACTTGTACTTGAGTATCCATAGCTTGTGAAACCGCTTCGGACAAAGTATTTACAGCAGTCGCAGTCTGAATGGAAGTAACCATAGCAGCAGCAGACGCAGCGGCAGTTGCAATTAATGAAGACACTAAAACAATGCAGTCACTCCAAAATCACGCTTTGGTCTTCTTCTCAATTTCACTATTAAATTCCTTTCTGTTGCTTCTATTTTGAAGTACTAGTCACTGGCATTGGCAAAGGGAACGTCTTCATTATAGCCCACAGTACTCGAGTACTCAGTGGCCACAACAGCATCATCAGCGACAGCATCATCAACAATATTTTCATGGCAATCATTCTTTTGCACTTTCCTCACCAAGTGTTCCGGCACCCAAATGGGATCTTGTGATTTCTGTGGAAACACACAAACAGCTCCTCGTACCCAAGAGAGCACGGGGTCTGGCCCATTCCATTGGCCCGTTAATACATCCTTCCATTTTACAAATCCTTTATGCAATCCTATATCTGGTAAAACATGTCTATCAGCGGCAGAATGGCCTTGAATATCCAAATTTAAAAAATTTAAGGTGAAAAGGACTAAGGTAATTCTCTCTTTATGTATCCTCTTATGTCCAATTCCCTCCTTTAGTATTTGTAAATAAATTTTTAAGGTGCGGTGAGCACGTTCCACAATTCCCTGCCCTTGGGGATTATAGGGCAGTCCATGTGATAACTGCACTCCCATGGTTTGACAAAAATTAAGGAATTGTTTGCTAGTATAAGCGGGGCCATTATCAGTTTTTAATAAATACGGCATGCCCCAGGAAGCCCAAGCTTCCAAGCAATCAGTAATTACATGATGAGTTGTTTCTCCTGAGTTGTTTCTCCACTTAAAGGGGTAGCATGAATAATTCCTGAACATGTATCAACTGAAACATGTAAATACTTTAATTTTCCAAATTCCATAACATGAGTAACATCCATTTGCCAAATTTTTAAAGGAAGTAAACCACGAGGATTAACACCCAATGACACAACCGGAAGATGGGTAACACATTTAGGACAATTTGTCTGGCAGCATGCCGAGTCAATTTAAACCGAGATTGTAGGGTGCAGGCATTAACATGAAAATGACTATGAAATTCTTGTGCCTGCCTTTCCGGGGTAAGAGTAACAAAAGTCATTTGCATATGTGTGCATTTATCCACAACATCATTACCCAAGCTTAAAGGTCCAGGTAAACCAGTGTGAGCACGTATATGCAATGGAAAAAAAGGGGGCTTTGCGGGCACAAATTAATTCTTGCAATTGTGCAAATAAATTGCATACATTACTACTTTTACTTATAGACCCAGCAAGTTCTAAATATTTCAAAGCATTAACTACATAAAGGGAATCAGAAATAATATTAAAAGAAAAGGAACAATTCTTAAAAACAGAAATAACAACTTGTAACTCTACCTTCTGTGCTGATCCAGGTTGAAACTGACACAAAACTGGTTCTTGACCCTCAACCAAATAAGCCCTTAGTCCATTCTTAGAGCCATCAGTAAAAATATTAACTGCTCCAGAAATAGGTTGCTTAGCTGTAACTACCGGGAAAACTACAGGATGTTCTTTAAAAAACTGTAAAAAAGGACTCTTAGGATAATGATTATCTATTTTTCCTGTAAACATACAATTTAAAATAGTCCATTCATCAATGGTGGCACTTAAAACCTGAATTTGATCAGAAGTATATGGAACTATAAGAAGATTAGGTTGACAACCAAAGTGTTGTATACTAAATTTAATACCCAAAATGGACAAATTTGCAACGGCTGTGGGATAGTATTCAATTGATTTTGCAGGTGACAATTTAGGGTGAATCCATGCCAAAGGTCCATTTTGCCACAAAACCCCTGAAGGTTGCTTAAAAGAGGCCAAAATAATTAAAGAAATTTCTAGTCCTGATTCTATTCTTTGTAAAAATGCTGAATTTAATCTTTCTTCCAAAACTTCTAAAACTCTTCTGGCTGCAGGGGTTAACATTCTTGGTGAGTCTAAGGCAGAATCACCTTGCAATAAATCAAATAAGGGCTTTAATTCACTATTGATCATAGGGAGGGAGGTTCTAATTCAATTAATATCTCCCAATAATTTTTGAAAATCATTTAAGGTCTTAAGGTTATCTTTTCGTAACTGCCATTTTAATGGCCTTATTTTTTGAGATGTTATAATGCTTCCTAAATACTGTGATATTCTATTTTTCTGAACCTTTTCAGGGGCTATAAATAATCCTTATTTTTAAGGCACTTTACTAATAAACTAAAAGTCTCATTCAACATTTCCTGGTCTTTGGAAGCCAACAAGATATCATCCATATAGTGTAAGCATCTCACTGATGGTAATTCCTTTCGCAGGGTGATCAAAGCTGCATGTACATACAGTTGACATAAGGTGGGGCTATTGGCCATTCCCTGAGGCAATACCACCCATTCAAAACGTAGGGGGGGGGGAAGCGCCTCGAAAAAAGGAACTTCCTGTCCTGCATTAAGGTCTGCTTTCTTGCGCTACCTCTTCCAGTCTGATGTAATACGAACTCGAGATACTGTGCCTAGCACAGGCTCCTCTAAATTAGACTCCTCCTGCATATTTTCAGGCGGTAAGGAGGGATAAATAGAAGGAACCTTTCGATCCTCCCCTGAATTCTCACTCCTTGATTCTGACCTTTCCTCCTTAAATTCCTCCAATGCTATTTTTCCTTCCACTAGCACGCCGGAGCAACGCTCATCAGTCAAACAGCTCCTAACTAGTTTCCATATGGGCTTTACTCCTGGTCCAAGTCTGCCTTTCTCCGCAGCTCTATCTAAATCTTGTCCTAATTTCTCCCAAGTAGGAAGTGAAAGGTTCCCAGAAACTGAGAACCATGGAGCTACTTCTTCTATATTTAATAAGAAAAGTTTTAAAGTACTTTGTTTCATTTTCAGTTCCTTCACGCGCAACAGCGCGTCTAAAGCTGTTACTAACTGAGATGATTCTGAGGCTCCCATAACTTGAAACACCTTTTGCAATAGCCTGAAAGAAAATAAAGTACCTAGGAATTAGCTTAATTAAGAATGTAAAGAACTTTTTGATGAAAACTTTAAAACTCTGAAAAAGGAAATTAAAGCAGAACTAAGGAAATGGAAAAACCTCCTATGCTCCTGGATTGGAAGAATCAACATTGTGAAAATGAAAATCTTGCCAAGGGCTATCTGCAAATTCAACCCAATACCCATCAATATCCCAATGTCATTCTTTAAAGAAATAGAAAAGACAATCCAAAATTTCATATGGAATAATAAAAGACCCCGTATCACAAAAGCACTCCTTAGCAGAAAGAACAGCTCAGGAGGGATTTCAATACCAAACTTTAGACTCTATTACAGAGCAATAATTATCAAAACAGCTTGGTACTGGCACAAGAACAGGCCTGAAGACCAATGGAATAGAACTGAGGACCCAGATATTAAACCACAGACCTATGGCCACCTAATCTTTGACAAGGGAGCCAAAAAAATAGAATGGAAGAAAGACAGCCTCTTCAACAAGTTGTGCTGGCAGAACTGGTTAAGCACCTTCAGAAAAATAAAGTTGGATCCTTCTTTGTCACCCTGCACTAGAATTAACTCCAAATGGGTCAAAGACCTGGAGGTAAAAGCTGACACACTGAAAACTTTACAAGAAGGAGTAGGAGATACACTGGGCCTCCTTGGCACAGGTCGAAACTTTCTTAATAAAGACCAAGAATCACAACAAATCAGAGAAAGGCTGGATAAGTAGGACTGAATTAAACTGCAGAGCTTTTGTATGGCAAGGACATAGCTAGTAAATTACTCAGCAAGCCTACAGAGTGGGAGAAGATCTTCACCAACCATACAACGGACAAAGGCCTCATATCTAAAATATATCAACAACTCAAAAAATTGAATCACTCCAAAACTAATCTCCAAAGTAACAACCGTCCCATTAAAAATGGGCCAAAGGCTTAAAGAGAGACTTCTCTGAAGTAGAAACAAAAATGGCCTATAGACACATGAAGAAATGCTCAACATCTCTGGTCATAAAAGGAATGCAAATCAAAACAACTCTAAGATTCCACCTCACTCCAGTTAGAATGGCCAGGATCAGGAAAACGAATAATAACAGATGCTGGAGGGGATGTGGCCAGGAGGGATCACTACTACACTGTTGGTGGGAGTGCAAACTCGTTCAACCACTATGGAAAGCAGTGTGGCAGTGCCTCAAAAGGCTAAATATAGAGCTTCCCTATGACCCAGCAATTCAACTACTTGGCATTTACCCAACCATCCAGAAACTAGGGCATACTAAAAACACTAGAACATCAATGTTCATTGCAGCATTGTTCACCATAGCAAAGATATGGAACCAAACTAGATGTTCCTCAGTTGATGAATGGATCCACAAGATGTGGTATTTGCACACAATGGAATTCTATGCTGCTGTCAGAAAAAACGACATTTCCCTGTTTGTTAGGAAATGGAAAGACTTAGAAAAAATCATTTTAAGTGAAGTAAGCCAGACTCAAAGGAACTTAGGCTCAATAGGATCCCCCATTCACATAACCAGTAGAAACCTTGGGCTCTACTAGCAGAGATTTGCAATAGACTAAAACCTTGATACATAAGGCCATATAGTATGATGCTAATTGAATGGACATCTAGGATATTGAAACAAAAGCCATATAATGAATGATTGCTGTCCTTAATGTGCTATGTTATATCCCATCTTTTTGCTGTTCCTTGGTTATTTCATATTGTCAGAATATCTCATTTGTTATCTGATATATAGGATACATTTCTATTTGGTTACTTGAAATAGGACAGGGAAGGGGCAAAAATCAAGAGGTGGGTGGGGGAAGAGTAAAGGGTACCAAGACATGTGAAAGGGTATCAATGTATGTGAATTAATGCACCTTCTATCTAGGAAATATCATGTAACCCTTTTATTAAATACAATAAAAACATTTTAAAAAGTAACGAAAGCAGATACACTGAAGTTGCATGAGGAAGAATACAATACCCCTCTTAGAATAAAAAGGCTTAGTAGAGAAAACAATGCTGTAGGAAGTTCAACGCAAATATCTGTTCTCCTTTTACTGGATGAAAGACCTCGAAGAAGTAGAAGCAGATAAATTGAAGTTGCCTGTGGAATAATAAAGACCTCATTTACAATTAAGAATTCTCAGCAGATAGAGCAATGCCAGAGTATGTACAGTGTCCTTCGTACTTGATCAAAGAACACGATGAAATAAAAGCAGATACACTGAAGTTGCATGAGGAAGACTAGAAGACCCCGCTTAGACGAAAAAGTTCTTAGCACATAGAATAATGCCCTAGGAAGTTCAACGGCCAAATCCAGTATCCATTACAGTGGATGAAATCCTCCAAGAAGGAAAGCAGATACATTGAAGTTGCTGGTGGAAGAATAAATGACCACGTTTAGACAGAACAAAACTTAGCAGATAGAGCAATGTTGGTGGACGTACAGTGTCTGTCGCAATGGATAAAAAGACTACCATGAAACAAAGTGAAATACACTGAAGTTCCACGAGGAAGAATACAATACCCCGCTTAGACAAAAAGATCTTAGCCGATAGAACAATGCCGTAGGAAGTTCACCGCCAAAATCCAGCATCAATTAAACTGGATGAAATCCTCCAAGAAGTAAAAGCCGATACATGGATGTTGCTTGTGGAAGAATACACTCTCACGATTAGACAGAACAGATCTTAGCAGATAGAGCAATGTCAGTGGAAGTACAGTCTTCATTTTACTAGATGAAAGACCACGATGAAATAAAAGCAGATACACTAAAGTTTCCTGAGGAAGAAGAAAACCACCTTTACACAGAACAAATCTTAGCATGTAGAACAATGCTGTGGGATGTTCGATGCAAAAATACAGCCTCCCTTACACTGGATGAAAGACCATGAAAAAGTTGAAGCACATACATTGAAGTTGCATGTGGAAGAATAAAGAGCTCATTTACACTTTAGAATTCTCAGAGGATACAGATGTCGGTGTCAGTCCAGTCTCCTTTATACAGGAGTAGAGACCACATGAAAAAAACAGATACACGGGAGTTGCATGATGAAGAATACAGTACCCTGCTTGGACAAAAAAGTTCTTAGCAGATAAAACAATACCGAAAGAAGTTCAACGCCAAAATTCAGTATCCATCACACTGGATGAAATTCTCCAAGAAGTAACAGCAGATACACTGAAGTTACTTGTGGAAGAGTATAGACCACGTTTTCACAGAACTAATCTTGGCAGATAGAGCAATGTCAGGGGAATAACAGTCTCCGTTGTACTGTATCAAATACCACGATGAAACAAAAGCAGATACAGTGAAGTTCCATGAGGAAGAATACAATACCCCGGTTAGACAAAAAAGACTTAGTAGAGAAACAATGCCATAGGAATTTCATGGCAAAAATCTAGTCTCCCTTATGCTGGATGAAAAACCTCGAAGAAGTAAAAGCAGATACAACGATGTTGCATGTGGAAGAATAAAGAACACAGTTACACTTAAGAATTCTTAGCAGATAGAGCAATGCTGGTGTAAGGAAAGTTTCCTTTGTACTTGATCAAAGAACACGATGAAATAAAAGCAGATACACTGAAGTTGTATGAGGAAGAATACAAGACCCCGGTTAGACAAAAAAGTTCTTAGCAGACAGAACAATGCCATTGGAAGTTCAATGTCCAAATCCAGTGTCCATTACAGTGGGTGAAATCCTCCAAGAAGTAAAAGCAGATAAACTGAAGTTGCTTGTGGAAGGATAAATGATCACGTTTAGCCAGAACAAATCTTAGCAGATAGAGCAATGTTGGTCGGCGATCAGTGTCCGTTGACTGGATTAAAGACTAAGATGAAATAAACGCAGATACACTGAAGTTGCATGACGAAGAATACAATACCCCGCTTAGGCAAAACAGTTCTTAGCAGATAGAACAATGCCGTAGGAAGTTCAACGCCAAATCCAGCATCCATTACACTGGATGAAATCCTCCAAGAAGTAAAAGCAAATACATTGAGTTGCGTATGGAAGAATAAAATATCACGTTTAGTCAGAACAAATGTTAGCAGATAGAGCAATGTCGGGGGAAGTACAGTCTCCGTTTTACTAGATGAAAAACCACGATGAAATAAAGGCAGATACACTAAAGTTGCATGAGGAAGAAGAAAACCACCTTTACACAGAACAAATCTTAGCATGTACAACAATGCTGTGGGATGTTCAACGCAAACATCCATTCTCCCTTAAACTGGATGAAAGACCTCGAGGAAGTAGATGCAGATACATTGAAGTTGTGTGTGGAAGAATAAAGACCTCATTTACACTTAAGAATTCTTAGTAGATAGAGCAATGTCGGGGTCAGTACAGTCTCCTTTTTACAGGATTAGAGACCACGTGAAATAAACTGATACACTGAAGTTGCATAATGAAGAATACAGTACCCCGCTTATACAAAAAATTTCTTAGCAGATAGAACACTGCCGAAGGAAGTTAAACGCCAAAATTCAGAATCCATTACACTGGATGAAATCCTCCAAGAAGCAAAAGCAGATGCATTGAAATTGCTTGTGGAAGAATAAACGCCACATTTTCACAGAACAAATCATAGCAGATAGAGCAATATCGGCAGAAGAACAGTCTACATTGTACTGGATCAAAGACCACGATGAAACAATAGCGGATACACTGAAGTTGTGTGACGAACAATACAATACCCCACTTAGACCAAAAAGTCTTAGTAGAGAAAACAATGCCGTAGGAAGTTCATCGCAAAAATCTAGTCTCCCTTAGGCTGCATGTAAGACCTCGAAGAAGTAAAAGCAGATACACTGATGTTTCATGTGGAAGAATAAATACCACATTTACACTTAAGAATTCTTAGCAGATAGAGCAATGCCAGTGCAAGTAAAGTGTCCTTTGTATTTGATCAGAGAACACGATGAAATAAAAGCAGATACACTGAAGTTGCAGGATGAAGAATACAATACCCTGGTGAGACAAAAGAGTTCTTAGCAGATAGAACAGTGCCGCAGGAATTTCAATGGCCAAATCCAGTATCCATTACAGTGGGAGAAATCCCCAAGGAAGTAAAAGCAGATACATTGAAGTTGCTTGTGGAAGAATATGTCACAGAACAAATCTTAGCAGAGAGAGCAATGTTAGTGGACGTACAGTGTCCGTTGCCTGGATTAAAGACTACGATCAAATAACCGCAGATACACTGAAGTTGTATGAGGAAGAATGCAAGATTCCACTTAGAAAAAAAAGTTCTTAGCAGATAGAACAATGCCGTAGGAATTTCAACGATAAAATCCAGTACCCATTACACTGGATGAAATCCTCCAAGAAGTAAAAGCAGATACATTGAAGTTGCTTGTGGAAGAATTAAACTCTCACGTTTAGACAGAACAAATCTTAGCAGCTAGAGCATTGTCGGTTGAAGTACAGTCTCCGTTTTACTAAATGAAAGACCAAGATGAAATAAAAGCAGATACACTAAAGATACATGAGGAAGAAGAAAACCACCTTTACACAGAACAAATCTTAGCATGTAGAAAAATGCTGTGGGATGTTCAACGTAAAAATCCAGTCTCCCTTATACTGGATGAAAGACCTCGAGGAAGTAGAAGCAGATACATTGAAATGGCGTGTGGGAGAAAAAAAGACCTCATTTACACTTAAGAATTCTTAGCAGATAGAGCAATGTCGGTGTCAGTACAGTCTCCTTTACAGGATTAGAGACCAGGTGAAATAAACAGATACACTGAAGTTGCATGATGAAGAAACAGTACCCTGCTTAGACAAAAATGTTCTTAGCAGATAGAACAATGCCGAAGGAAGTTCAACACCAAAATTCAGTATCCATTACACTAGATGAAACCCTCCGAGAAGTAAAAGCAGATACATAGATGTTGCTTGGGGAAAAATAAGACCACGTTTTCACAGAACAAATCTTTGCAGATAGAGCAATGTCGGCAGAATACCAGTCTACATTGTACTGGATCAAAGACCACGATGAAATAAAATAAAAGCAGATACACTGAAGATGCATGACGAAGAATACAATACACTGGTTAGACGAAAAAGTACTTAGCAGATAGAACAATGCCGTAGGAAGTTCACCGGCCAAATCCAGTATTCATTACAGTGAATGAAATCCTCCAAGAAGTAAAAGGAGATACATTGAAGTTGCTTTTGGGGGAATAAATGACCACGTTTAATTAGAACAAATCTTAGCAGATAGAACAATATTTTTGGACATACAGTGTCCATTGTAAAGGATTAAAGACTACCATGAAATAAACGCAGATATACTGAAGTTGCATGAGGAAGAATACAATATCCCGCTTAGATAAAAAAAAGTTCTTAGCAGATAGAACCATGCCGTAGGAAGTTCTATGCCAAATTCCTCTATCCATACACTGGATGAAATCCTCTAAGAAGTAAAAGCAGATACATTGAATTTGCTTGTGGAAGAATAAAGACCAAGTTTTCACAGAAAAAATCTTAGCAGATAGAACAATGTTGGTGTACAGTGTCCTTTGCTCTGTATAAAAGACTACGATGAAATAAATGCAGATACACTGAAGCTGCATGAGGAAGAATACAATACCCCGCTAAGACCAAAAAGGCTTACTAGAGAAAACAATGCTGTAGGAAGTTCAGCAAAAAAAATCTAGGCTCCCTTATGCTGGATGAAAGACCTCGAAGAAGCAAAAGCAGATACATTGATTTTGCGTGTGGAAGAATAAAGACCTCATTTACACTTAAGAATTCTTACCAGATAGAGCAATGTCAGTGTCAGTACAGTCTCCTTTGTACAGGATTAGAGACCACGTGAAATAAATCAGATACACTGGAGTTGTCTGAGGAAGAATACAAGACCCTGCTTAAACATAAAATTTCTTAGTAGATAGAACAATACCGTAGGAAGTTCAATGCCAAAATCCAGTATCCGTTACACTGGATGAAATCCTCCAAGAAGTAAAAGCAGATACATTGAAGTTACTTGTGGAAGAATAAACTATCACGTTTAGACAGAACAAATCGTAGCAGATAGAGCAAAGTCGGTGAAAGTACAGTCTCTGTTTTACTAGATGAAAGATTACGATGAAATAAAAGCAGATACACTAAAGTTGCATGAGGAAGAAGAAAACCACCTTTACACAGAACAAATCTTAGCATGTAGAACAATGCTCTAGGATGTTCAACGCAAAAATCCAGTCTCCCTTACACTGGATGAAAGAGTTCAAAGAAGTAGAAGCAGGTACATCAAGTTGCATGAGGAAGAATACAATAACCTGCTTAGACAAAAAAGTTCTTAGCAGATAAAACAATGTCAGTGGAAGTACAGTCTCCGTTATACAGAATCAAAGAGCACGATGAAATAAAAGCTGATAAATAAAGTTACGTGTAGAAGAAGAAAACCAGGTTTACATATAACAAATCTTAGCAAACAAAACAATGCCGTGGGATGTTCAATGCAAAAATCCAGTCTCACTTATACAGGATGAAAGACCTCAAAGAAGTAAAAGCAGGTACATTGAAGCTGCATGTGGAATATTCTTAGCAAATAGAGCGATGTCCTTGTAAGTACAGTCTCCTTTGTACTGGATCAAAGACCACGATGAAATAAAAGCAGATACACGGAAGTTACATGAGGAAGAATAAAACACTCCGCTTAGACAAAAATATCTTACCATATAGAACAATGCAGTAGGAATTTCATCACAAAAATCCAGTATCCATTACACTGGATGAAATCCTCCAAGAAGGTAGAACAGTTACATTGAAGTTACTTGTGGAAGAATAAATGACCTCGTTTAGACAGAACAAATCTTAGCAAATAGAGCAATGTCGGTGGAAGTACAGTCTCCTTTGCACTGGATCAAAGACCACGATGAAATGAAAGTTGAAACACTGAAGTTGCATGAGGAAGATTACAATACCCCGCTTAGACAAAACAGTTCTTAGCCGATAGGACAATGCGATAGGAAGTTCAACGCAAAAATCCCGTATCCATTACGTTGGATGAAATCCTCCAAGAAGTTAAAGTAGATACATTGAAGTAGCTTGTGGAAGAATAAATGACCACGTTTAGACAGAACAAATCTTAGCAGATAGATCAATGTCGGTGGAAGTACAGTCTCCGTTGTACTGGATCAAAAACCACGAGGAAATAAAAGCTAAAAAAATGAAGTTGTATGAGGAAAAATAAAACAAAAAAGTTCTTACCAGATATGACAATGTCGTCGGAAGTCAACGCAAAAATCCAGTATCCATTACACTTGAAAAGTCCTCCAAGAAGTAAAAACAGTTACATAGAATTTGCGTTTGGAATTATAAATTACCACGTTTAGACAGAACAAATCTTAGTAGATACAGCAATGTAGGTGAATGTAGGTGGAAGTACAGACTCCGTTACACAGGACAAAAGACCATCATGAAACAAAAGCTGATAAAGTGAAGTTGCATGTAGAAGAAGAAAACCACGTTTACACATAACAAATCTTAGCAGATAGAACACTGCCATGGGATGTTCAAAGGAAAAATCCTGACTCCCTTAAACTGGATGAAAGAACTCGAAGAAGTAAAAGCAGATACTTTGAAGTTGCATGTTGAAGAATAAAGACCTCATTTACTCTTAACAATTCTTAGCAGATCGAGCAATGTCGGTGTAAGTACATTCTCCTTTGTAATGGATCTAAGACTACGATGAAATAAAAGCAGATAAACTGAAGTTGCATGAGGAAAAATAAAATACCCCTCTTATACAAAAAAGTTCTTAGCAGATTGAACAGTGCCGTAAGAAGTTCTACGCAAAAATCCAATATCCATTACACTGGTTGAAATCCTCCAAGAAATTAGGGCAGACACAATGAAGTTGCTTGTGGAAGAATAAATGACCACTTTTAGACAAAACAAATCTTAGTAGATACAGCAATGTCGGTGGAAGTACAGTCTCTGTTGTACTGGATCAAAGACCACAATGAAATAAAAGCAGATACACTGAAGTTACATGAAGAAGAATACAATACCCCGCTTAGACAAAACAGTTTATACCCGATAGAACAATGCCCTAGGAAGTTCAACGGAAATATCCAGTATCCATTACACTTGAGAAGTCCTCCAAGAAGTTAAAGTAGATACATTGAAGTTGCTTGTGGAAGAATAATTGACCACGTTTAAACAAAAAAAAATCTTAGCATATAGAGCAACCTCGGTGGAAGTACAGTCTCCATTATAAAGGATCAAAGACCTTGATGAAATAAAAGGTGATAAAGTTGCATGTGGAAGAAGGAAACCACGTTTAAACATACAAATCTTAGCAAACAGAACAACGCTGTTGGATGTTCAACGCAAAAATCCCGTCTTCTTTATACTGGATGAAAGACCTCGAGGAAGTAAAAGCAGGTACATTGAAGTTGCATGTGGAAGATTAAAGACCTTATTTACACTTAACAATTCTTTGCAGATAGAGCAATGTCGGTGTAAGTACAGTCTCCTTTGTACTGGGTCAAAGAACACGATGAAATAAAAGCAGATACACTGAAGTTTCATGAGGAAGACTACAATCCCCAGGTTAGACAAAAAAGTTTTCACCAGATACAACAATGCCTTAGGAAGTCCAATGCAAATATCCAGTATCCATTACACTGGATGAAATCCTCCAAGAACTTAAAGCAGATACATTGAAGTAGATTCTGGAAGAATAAATGACCACGGTTAGACAGTAGAGGAATGTCGGTGGAATTACAGTCTCCATTACACAGGAGAATGGACCACAATGAAACAAAAGCTGATAAAATGAAGTTGCACGTGGAAGAAGAAAACCACGTTTACACATAACGAATCTTAGCAGATAGAACACTGCCATGGGATGTTCAAAGCAAAAGTCCTGTCTCCCTTATACTGGATGAAAGAACTCGGGGAAGAAAAAGCAGATACATTGAAGTTGCATGTGGGAGAATAAAGATATCATTTACACTTCACTCATAGCAGATAGAAGAATGTCCGTGTAAGTACAGTCTCCTTTGTACTGGATAAAAGACCACGATGAAATAAAAGCAGATACACTGATGTTACATGAGGAAGAACTCAATACCCCGCTCAGGCAAAAAAGATCTTAGCAGACAGAACAATGACAAAGGAAGTTCAACGCAAAAATCCAGTATCCATTACAATGGTTGAAATGCTACAAGAAGTTAGAACAGATACATTGATCTTGCTCGTGGAAGAATAAATGACCACGTTTTGACAGAACAAATCTTAGCAGATAGAGCAATGTTGTTGGAAGAACAGTCGCCTTTATACAGGATCAAAGACCACGATGAAATAAAAGGAGATACACTGAAGTTGCATTTGGAAGAAGAAAACCACATTTACACATAACAAATTTTAGCAGATACAACATTGCCGTGGCATGTTCAAAGCAAAAATCCTGTCTCCCTTATAGTGGTTGAAAGTCCTTGAAGAAGTAAACACAGAATCATTGCAGTTGCATGTGTAAGAATACAAACCTCATTTACACTTAACAATTCTTAGCAGATAGAGCAATGTTGGTGAAGTACAGTCTCTGTTATGCAGGATCAAAACCACGGCGAAATAAAAGCTGATAAAGTTGCATGTGGAAGAAGGAAACTGCGTTTACACATAACAAATCTTAGCAAACAAAACAATGCCGTGGGATGTTCAAAGTTAAAATGCAGTCACACTTATACTGGATGAAAGAACTCGAAGAACTAAAAGCAGGTACATTAATGTTGCATGTAGAAGAATAAATGACTACATTTAGACAGAACAAATCTGAACAGATAGAGCAATGACGGTGGAAGTACAGTCTCCGTTGTACTGGATCAAAAACCACGATGAAATAAAAGCAGATACACTGAAGTGGCATGAGGAAGAATAAAACACTCAGCTTAGACAAAAAAAGATCTTACTAGATAGAACAATGCCGTAGGAAGTTCAACTCAAAAATCCTGCATCCATTACCCTGGATGAATCCTCTAAGAAGTAAAAGGAGAAACATAGAAGTTGCTTGTGGAAGAATAAAAGACCACGTATGCACAGAACAAATCTTAGCAGATAGAACAATGCCGGTGGAAATACAGTCTCCGTTATACAGGGTAAAAGACCACGATGAAATAAAACGGATAAAATGAAGTGGTATGTGGAAGAGGAAAGCCACGTTTACACATACAAATCTTAGCAGATAGAACACTGCCATGGGATGTTCAAAGCAAAACTCCAGTCTCCCTTATACTGGATGAAAGAACTACAAGAAGTAAAAGAGGACATATTAAAGTTCCATGTGTAAGGAGAAAGACCTCATTTACACTTAACAATTCTTAGCAGATAGAGCAATGTCTGTATAATTGCAGTCTCCTTCATACTAGATCAAAGAGCAGGATGAAATAAAAGCAGATACACTGAAGTTGCCTGAGGAAGACTACAATCCCCAGGGTAGACAAAAAAGTTCTCACCAGATACAACAATGCCTTAGGAAGTTCAACTCAAAACTACAGTATCCATTACACTGGATGAAATCCTCCAAGAAGTTAAAGCAGATATATTGAAGTTGCTTGTGGAAGAATAAATGAGCACGTTTAGACAGAACAAATCTTAGCAGATAGAGCAATGTCGGTGGAAGTACACTCTCCGTTGTTCTGGATCAAAAACCACTTGACATAAAAGCAGATACACTGAAGTTACATGAGGAAGAATACAGTTCCGTTTTAGACAAAAAAGTTCTTAGCTGATAGAACAATGCCGAAGGAAGTTCAACGCAAAAATCCAGTATCCATTACACTGGATGAAATCCTCCAAGAAGTTAAAGCAGATACATTGAAGTTGCTTGTGGAAGAATAAATGACCACGTTTAGACAGAACAAATCTTAGCAAATAGTCCAATGTCGGTGGTAGTACAGTCTCTGTTATACAGGATCAATGACCACGATGAAATTAATGCTGATAAAATGAAGTTGCATGTGGAAGAGGAAACCACTTTTACACAAAACATATCTTAACAGATAGAACAATGCAGTGGTATGTTCCATGGAAAAATCCAGTCTCCCTTATATAGGAAGAAGGCCTCGAAGTAAAAGCAGATACATTGAAGTTGCATGTGTAAGAATAAAGACCTCATTTACACTTAACAGTTCTTAGCAGGTTTGTTTTATGGCATAAGATGTGATCTATTTTCGAAAATGTTCCATGAGATGCTGAGAAAAATGTATATTGTGTTGTTGCTGGGAAGAATATTCTGCAGATGTCTGTTAGATCTATTTGGTCTATACAGTTGTTCAGTTCTAAGGTTTCTGTTGAGTTTTTGCCTTGTTGATCTGTCCATAGGTGGAAGTGGTGTATTAGTCACCCAAAATCACTGTGTTTCGATCTATGTATGGTTTCAGTGAATGTAACGTTTGCTTGATGAAGTTCGGAACTCCAGGATTGGGTGTGTAGTTATTTAGGATCACTATGTCTTCCTGGAGGAAAGATCCAAGTAGTAGTATGTAGTAACCTTCTTTGTCTTTTATTACAAATTTTAGTTTGAAGTTTATTTTTTCTGCGAAGAATTAAAAGCAGACACATTGAAGTTGCTTGGGGAAGAATAAATGACCAGGTTTAGACAGAATAAATCTTAGCAGAAAGAGCAATGTCATTGGAAGTACAGTCTCCATTGTACTGGATAAAAAAACCACGATGAAATAAAAGTAGATACACTGAAGTGGCATGAGGAAGAATAAAATACCCCGCTTAGACAAAAAAGGTCTCACCAGATAGAACAATGCCGTAGGAAGTTCAACGCAAAGATCCAGTATCCATTATGCTTGAAAAGTCCTCCAAGAATTAAATGCAGATACATTGAAGTTGTTTGTGGAAGAATAAATGACCACGTTTACACAGAACAAATATTAGCAGATAGAGCAAGCAATGCGGGTGGAAGTACAGTCTCCGTTATAAAGGACCCAAGACCACAATGAAACAGAAGTTGATAAAATGAAGTTGCATGTGGAAGAAGAAAACCACGTTTATACATAACAAATCTTAGCAGATAGAACACTGCGATGGGATCTTCAAAGCAAAAATACACTCTCCCTTATACTCGTTGAAAGAACTGGAAGAAGTAAAAGCAGATACATTGAAGTTGCATGTGGAAGAATAAAGACTCCATTTACACTAAACAATTATTAGCACATAGAGCAATGATGGTGTAAGTACAATCTCCCTTTTACTGGATCAAAAACCATGATGAAATAAAAGCAGATACACTGAAATGGCATGAGGAAGAAAAAAACACTCCGCTTAGACAAAACACTTCTTACCAGACAGAACAATGCAGTAGGAAGTTCAACGCCAAAATCCAGCATCCATTACAATTGAAAAGTCCTCCAAAAGTAAAAGCAGGTACTTTGAATATGCTTGTTGAAGAAAAATGACCACGTTTACACAGAACAAATCTGAGCAGAGAGACAATGTCTGTGGAAGTACAGTCTCTGTTAAACAGGACCAAAGACCACATTGAAACAAAAGCTGATAAAATGAAGTTGCATGTGGAAGAAGAGCACCAGTTTACACATAACAAATCTTTGCAGATAGAACACTGCCATGGGATGTTCAAAGCAAAGATCCTGTCTCCATTATACTGGATGAAAGAACTCAAAGAAGTAAAAGCAGATACCTTCAAGTTGCAGGTGGAAGAATAAAGACCTCATTTACACTTAACAGTTCTTAGCAGATAGAGCAATGTCGTTGTAAGTATAGTTTCCTTTGTACTGGATCAAAGACCATGATGAAATAAAAGCGGATACACTGAAGTTACATGAGGAAGAACTCAATACCCCGCTTGGGCAAAAAAGATCTTAGCAGACAGAACTATGCCGAAGGAAATTCTATGCAAAAATCCAGTATCCATTACACTGGACGAAATCCTCCAAGAAGTTAATGGAGATACATTGAAGTTGCTTGTGGAAGAATAAATGACCACGTTTAGACAGAACAAATCTTAGCAGATAGAGCAAAGTCGTTGAAAGCAGAGTCACCGTTACACAGAATCAAAGACCATGATGAAATAAAAGCTGATACAATGAAGTTGCATGTGTAAGATTAAAATCACAATTACACAGAACAAATGTTAGCATGTAGAACAATGCCGTGGGACGTTCCATGGAAAAATCCAGTCTCCCATATACAGGAAGAAAGACCTCAAAGAAGTAAAAGAAGATACATTGAAGTTGCATGTGGAAGAATAAAGACCTGATCTACACTTAACAATTCTCAGCAGGTAGAGCAAAGTCGGTGTAAGTACAGTCTCCTTTGTACTGGATCAAAGACCACGATGAAATAAAAGCCAATACACTGTAGTTGCATGAGGAAGAATACAATACCCCGCTTAGACAAAATAGTTCTTTGTAGATAGAATAATGCCGTAGGATATTCAATGCCAAAATCCAGTATCCATTAAACTGGATGAAATCCTACAAGAAGTAAAAGCCGATACATTGAAGTTGCTTGTGGAGGAATAAATGTCCATGTTTACACAGAACAAATCTTAGTAGACAGAGCAATGTCGGTGGAAATACAGTCTCCGTTATGCAGGATCTAAGACCACGATGAAATACAAGCTGATAAATGAAGTTGCATGAGGAGGAAGAAAAATCACGTTTACACAGAACAAATCTTAGCAGATAAGAATTATGCCGTGGGATGTTCAACACAAAAATCAATCTCCATTATACTGGATGAAAGACCTCAAAGAAGTAAAAGGAGATACATTGAAGTTGCATGTGGAAGAATAAATGACCACGCTTACACAGAACAAATCTTAGCAGATAGAGCAATTTCGCTGGAAGTTCAGTCTCCGTTATACAGGATCAAAGACCATGATGAAATAAAAGCTGATAAAATGGAGTTGCATGTGGAAGAAGAAATCCATGGTTACACAGAAGAAATGTTAGCACAAACAACACTACCATGGGATGTTCAAAGCAAAAATCCAGTCTCCGCTTTATTAGATGAAAGAACTAGAGTTAGTAAAAGCAGATACTTGATGTTGCATGTGGAAGAATAAAGGACTCATTTACACTTAAAAATTCTTAGCAGATAGACCACTGTCGGTGTAAGTACAATCTCCTTTGCACTGGATCAAAGACTACGATGAAATAAAAGCCGATACACTGAAGTTGCATGAGGAAGAATACAGTACCCCGCTTAGACAAAATAGTTCTTTGCAGATAGAACAATGCCGTAGGATGTTCAAGCCAAAATCCACTATCCATTACACTGGATGAAATCCTCCAAGAAGTAAAAGCAGATACATTGAAGTTGCTTGTGGAAGAATAAATGACCACGTTTAGACAGAACAAATTTTAGCAGATGGAGTAATGTCGGTGGAAGTACAGACTCCGTTTTAATAGATGAAAGACCACGATTAAAGAAAAGCAGATACATTGAAGTTGCATGAGGAAGAATACAATACCCGCATAGAGCAAAAAGGCTTATAGAGAAAACAAAGCAGTAGGAAGTTCAACGCAAAAATCTAGTCCCCCTTTTGCTGGATGAAAAACCTCGAATAGGTAAAAGCAGATCTATCGATGTTGCATGTGGAAGAATAAAGACCACATTTACACTTAAGAATTCTCAGCAGAAAGAGCAATGCCCCTGTAAGGACAGTGTCCTTTCAACTTGATCAAAAACACGATGAAATAAATCCTGATACACTGAAGTTGCAAGACGAAGAATACAATACCACGGTGAGATGAAAAAGTTCTTAGAAGATAGAACAATGCCGTAGGAAGTTCAACGGCCAAATCCAGTATCCATTACAGTTGTAGAAATCCTCCAAGCAATAAAAGCAGATACATTGAACTTGCTTGTGGAAGAATAAGTGACAGAACAAATTGTAGCAGATAGAGCAATGTTGGTGGACGTACAGTGTCCGTTGACTGGATTAAAGACTACGATATAATAAACACAGATACACTGAAATTGCATGAGGAAGAATATAAGACCCTGCTTAAACTAAAAAGTTCCTAGTAGACAGATCAATGCCGTAGAATGCTCCTTGCCAAAAACCAGTATCCATTACACTGGATGAAATCCTCCAAGAAGTAAAAGCAGATACATTGAAGTTGCTTGTGGAAGGGTAAATGACCACGTGTAGACAGAACAAATGTTAGCAGATAGAGCAATGTCGGTGGAAGTACCGTCTCCGTTTTACTAGATGAAGACCACGATGAATTAAAAACAGATACACTGAAGTGCATGATGAAGAATACAATACCCCGGTTAGACGAAAAATTCTTAGGAGATAGAGCAGTGCCGTAGGACGTTCAACACCAAAATTCAGTATCCATTACTCTAGACGAAATCCTCCAGGATGGAAAAGCAGATACATTGAAGTTGCTTGTGTTAGAATAAATGACCAAGTTTAGACAGAACAAATCCTAGCAGATAGAGCAATGTTGGTTAACGTAGAGTCCCTGTTTTAGTACATGAAAGACCACGATGAAATTAAAGCAGATACACTAAATTTGCATGAGGAAGAAGAACACCACTTTTACAAGAACAAATCTTAGCATGTAGAACAATGCTGTGGATGTTCAAGGCAAAAATCCAGTCTCCCTTATACTGGATGAAAGACCCTAAGGAAGTAGATGCAGATACATTGAAATTGTGTATGGAAGAATAAACACCTCAATTACACCTAAAATTCTTAGCAGATAGAGCAATGTCGGTGTCAGTAGAGTCTCCTTTGTACAGGATTAGAGACCACGTGAAATAAAACAGATACACTGAAGTTGCATGATGCAGAATACAGTACCCTGCTTAGACAAAAATGTTCTTAGCAGATAGAACAATGCCGTAGGAAGTTCAACGCCAAAATCCAGTATCCATTACACTGGATGAAATCCTCCAAGAAGTAAAAGCAAATACATTGAAGTTGCTTGTGTTAGAATAAATGATCACGTTTAGACAGAACAAATCTCAGCAGATAGAGCAATGTCGGTGGAAGTACAGTCTCCATTTTACTAGATGAAAGACCACGATGAAATAAAAGCAGATACACGAAAGTTGCATGATGAAGAATACAATACCCCGGTTAGACAAAAAATTCTTAGCAGATAGAACAATGCCGTAGGAAGTTCAACGCCAAAATCCATTATCCATTACACTGGAAGAAATCCTCCAAGAAGTAAAAGCAGATACATTGAAGTTGCTTGTGGAAGAATAAACTATCATGTTTAGAGAGAACAAATCTTAGCATACAGAGCAAAGTCGGTGGAACTACAGTCTCTGTTTTACTAGATGAAAGACCATGATGAAATAAAAGCAGATACACGAAAGTTGCATGAGAAAGAAGAAAAACATCTTTACACAGAACAAATGTTAGCATGTAAAACAATGCTGTGGAATGTTCAAAGCAAAAATCCAGTCTCCCTTACAATGGATGAAAGACCTCGAGGAAGTAGAAACAGATACATTGAAGTTGTGTGTGGAAGAATAAAGACCTCAATTACACTTAAGAATTCTTAGTAGATAGAGCAATGTCGGTGTCAGTACAGTCTTCTTTGTACAGGATTAGACACCAGCTGAAATAAAACAGATACACTGAAGTTGCATGATGAGGAATACGGTACCCTGCTTAGCCAAAAATGTTCTTAGAAGATAGAACAATGCCGAAGGAAGTTCAACGCCAAAATTCAGTGTTTATTTCACTGGATGAAGTCCTCCAAGAAGTAAAAGCAGATACATTGAACTTGCTTGTGGAAGAATAAAGACCAAGTTTTCACAGAACTGATCTTTGCAGACAGAGCAATGTCGGCGGAAGACCACTCTAAATTGTACTGGATCAAAGACCACGATGAAATAAAATAAAAGCAGATACACTGAAGATGCACGACGAAGAATACAATACACCGGTTAGACGAAAATTTACTTAGCATATAAAACAATGCCGTAGGAAGTTCACCGGCCAAATCCTGTATCCATTACAGTGAATGAAATCCTCCAAGAAGTAAAAGGAGGTACATTGAAGTGGCTTTTGGAGGAATAAATGACCACGTTTAAACAGAACAAATCTTAGCAGATAGAACAATATTTTTGGACATACAGTGTCCATTGTAAAGGATTAAAGACTACCCTGAAATAAACGCAGATACACTGAACTTGCATGAGGTAGAATACAATATCCCGCTTAGATAAAAAAGTTCTTAGCAGATAGAACCATGCCGTAGGAAGTTCAACGCCAAAATCCAGTATCCATTACACTGGATGAAATCCTCCAAGAAGTAAAAGCAGATACATTGAAGTTGCTTGTGGAAGAATAAGGACCACGTTTTCACAGAACAAATCTTAGCAGATAGAGCAATGACGCTGGAAGTACAGTCTCCGTTTTACTAGATGAAAGACCACGATGAAACCAAAGCAGATACACTGAAGTTGCATGAGGAAGAATATAATACCCCGCTTAGACCAAAAAAGCTAAGTAGAGAAAACAATGCCATAGGAAGTTCAACACAAAAATCTAGTCTCCCTTTTGCTGGATGAAAGACCTTGAAGAAGTAAAAGCAGATACATCGATGTTGCATGTGGAAGAATAAAGACCACATTTACACTTAAGAATTCTTAGCCGATAGAGCAGTGCCGGTGTAAGTACAGTGTCCTTTCTACTTCATCAAAGAGCACGATGAAATAAAAGCTGATACACTGAAGTTGCATGACAAAGAATACAACACCCCGGTTAGTTGAAAAACTCTTAAGATAGAACAACGCCGTAGGAAGTTCAACGCCAAAATCCAGTATCCATTACACTGGATGAAATCCTCCAAGAATTAAAAGCAGGTACATTGAAGTTGCTTGTGGAAGAATAAAGACCACGTTTTCACAGAACAAATCTTAGCAGATAGGGCCCTGTCGAAGGAAGTACATTCTACGTTGTACTAGATGAAAGACCACGATGAAGTAAAAGCAGATACACGAAAGTTGCATGAGGAAGAAGAAAACCACCTTTACACAGAACAAACCTTAGCATGTAGAACAATGCTGTGGGATGTTCAAGGCAAAAATCCAGTCTCCTTTATACTGGATGAAAGACCTCGAAGAAGTAGAAGCAAATACACTGAAGTTGTGTGTGGAAGAATAAAGACCTCATTTACACTTAAGAATTCGTAGCAGATATAACAATGTTGGTGTCAGTACAGTCTCCTTTGTACAGGATTAGAGGCCACGTGAAATAAAACAGATACACTGAAGTTCCATGATGAAGAATACAGTGTCCTGGTTAGACAAAAATGTTCTTAGCAGATAAAACAATGCCGTAAGGAGTTCAGCTACAAAATCCAGTATCTATTACACTGGATGAAATCCTCCAAGAAGTAAAAGCAGATACATTGAAGTTGCTTGTGTTAGAATAAATGACCACATTTAGACAGAACAAATCTTAGCAGATAGAGCAATGTTGGTGGATGTACAGTGTCCCTTGACCGGATTAGAGACTACGATGAAATAAAAGCAGATACACTAAATTTGCATGAGAAATAAGAAAACCGCTTTTACAGAGAACAAATCTTAGCATGTAGAACAATGCTGTGGGATGTTCAACGCAAAAATCCAGTCTCTCTTATAGTGGATGAAAGACTTCGAGGAAGTAGATGCAGATACATTTAAATTGTGTTTGGAAGAATAAGTTTCATGAAGAAGAATGGAGTACCCTGCTTAGACAAAAAATTCTTAGCAGATAGAACAATGCCGAAGGAAGTTCAATGCCAAAATTCAGTATCCATTACACTGAATGAAATACTCCAAGAAGTAAAAGCTGATACATTGAAGTTGCTTGTGGAAGAATAAAGACCATGTTTTCACAGAAAAAATTTTAGCAGATAGAGCAATGTCGGTGGAAGAACAGTGTACAATGTCCTGGATCAAAGACCACGATGAAGCAAAAGCAGATACACTGAAGTTGCAAGAGGAAGTATACAACACCCGCTTAGCCCAAGAAGGCTTAGTAGAGAAAACATGCCTTAGGAAATTCAACGCAAAAATCTAATCTCCCTTACGCTGGATGAAAGACCTCGAAGAGGTAAAAGCAGAAACATTGAAGTTGCTTGTGGAAGAATAAGTGACAGAACAAATCTTAGCAGATAGAGCAATATTGGTCGACATACGGAGTCCATTGACTGGATTAAAGACTACAATGAAATAAATGCAGATACGCTGAAGTTGCAGGAGGAAGAATACACGGCCCCGCTTAGACAAAAAAGTTCTTACTAGATAGAACAATGGTGTAGGAAGTTCAACGCCAAAATCCAGTATCCATTATATTGGATGAAATCCTCCAAAATGTGAAAACAGATACATTGAAGTTGCTTGTGGAAGAATAAACTATCACGGTTAGACAGAACAAATCTTAGCGAATAGGGCAATGTTGGTGGAAGTACAGACTCATTTTACTAGATGAAAGACCACGATGAAATAAAAGCAGATACACGAAAGTTGCATGAGGAAGAAGAAAATCACCTTTACACAGAACAAATCTTAACATATAGAATAATGCTGTGGAATGTTCAACACAAAAATCCAGTCTCCCTTATACTGGATGAAAGATGTCGAAGAAGTAGAAGCAGATACACTGAAGTTGTGTGTGGAAGAATAAAGACTTCGTTTACACTTAAGAATTCTTAGCAGATAGAGCAATTTCGGTTTCAGTACAGTCTTCTTTGTACAGAATTAGAGACCAGGTGAAATAAACCAGATACACTGAAGTGGCATGACGAAGAATACAGTATCCCGGTTAGACAAAAAAGTTCTTAGCAGATAGAACAATGCCCTAGGAAGTTCAACGGCCAAATCCATTATCCATTACAGTTGTTGAAATCCTACCAAAAGTAAAAGCAGATACATTGAAGTTGCTTGTGGAAGAATAAGTGACAGAACAAATCTTGGCAGATACAGCAATGTCGGTGGAAGTACAGTCTCCGTTTTACTAGATGAAAGACCATGATGAAATAAAAGCAGATACACTGATGTTGCATGACGAAAGAATACAATACCCCGGTTAGACAAAAAATTCTTAGCAGATAGAACAATGCCGTAGGAATTTCAACGCCAAAATCCAGTATCCATTACACTTGATGAAATCCTACAAGAAGTAAAAGCAGATACATTGAAGTTGCTTGTGGAAGAATAAACTATCACGTTTAGACAGAACAAGTCTTAGCAGCTAGAGCATTGTCGGTTGAAGTACAGACTCGTTTTACTAGATGAAAGACCACGATGAAATAAAAGCAGATACACGAAAGTTGCATGAGGAAGAAGAAAACCACCTTTACACAGAACAAATCTTAGAATGCAGAACAATGCTTTGGGATTTTTAATGCAAAAATCCAGTCTCCCTTACACTGGATGAAAGACCTCAAGGAAATAGATGCAGATACATTGAAGTTGTGTGTGGAAGAATAAAGACCTCAATTACACTTAAGAATTCTTGGCAGATAGAGCAATGTCGGTGTCAGTACAATCTCCTTTCTACAGGATAAGAGACCACGCGAAATAAAACAGATACACTGAATTTGCATGATGAAGAATACAGTACCCCGCTTTGACAAAAATGGTCTTAGCAGATAAAACAATGCCGTAGGAAGTTTAACGCCAAAATCCAGTATCCATTACACTGGATGAAATCCTCCATGAAGTAAATGCATGTACATTGAAGTTGATTGTGGAAGAATAAACTATCACGTTTAGACAGAACAAATCTTAGCTGATAAAGCAATGTCGGTGGAAGTACAGTCTCCATTGTACTAGTTGAAAGACCACGATGAAATAAAAGCAGATACACGAAAGTTGCATGAGGGAGAAGAAAACCACCTTTACACAAAACAAACATTAGCATGTAGAACAATGCTGTGGGATGTTCAAGTCAAAAATCCAGTCTCCCTTATACTGGATGAAAGACCTCGAAGAAGTAGAAGCAGATACATTGAAATGGCGTTGGGAGAAAAAAGACCTCATTTACACTTAAGAATTCTTAGTAGATAGAGCAATGTCCTTGTCAGTAAAGTCTCCTTTGTACAGGATTAGAGACCAAGTGAAATAAAACAGATACACTGACGTTGCACGATGAAGAATACTGTACCCTGCTTAGACAAAAAAGTTCTTAGCATATAGAACAATGCCATGGGATGTTCCTTGCCAAAATCCAGTATCCATTACACTGGATGAAATCCTCAAAGAAGTAAAAGCAGATACATTGAAGATGCTTGCGGAAGAATAAAGACCTCATTTACACTTAGCACATCTTAGCAGATAGAGCAATGTTGGTGGAAGTACAGTCTCCGTTTTACTGGATCAAAAACCATGATGGAATAAAAGCAGATACACTGAAGTGGCATGAGAAAGAATGCAATACCCCGCTTAGACAAGAAAGGCTTACCAATGCCGTATTAAGTTCAACGCAAAAATCCAGTATCCATTACACTTGAAAAGTCCTCCAAGAAGTAAAATCAATTGCTTGTGGAAGAATAAATGACCACGTTTATACAGGACCATTCTTAGCATATAGAGCAATGTCAGTTGAAGTACAGTCTCCGTTTTACAGAATCAAAGACCACGATGAAATTAAAGCTGAAAAAATGAAGTTGCATGTGGAAGAAGAAGACCACGTTTACACATAACAAATCTTAGCAGGTAGAACACTGCCGTAGGATGTTCAATGCAAAATTCCAGTCTCTTTTATACTGGATGAAAGAGGTTGAAGAAGTAAAAGCAGATACATTGAAGTTGCATGTGGAAAAATAAAGACATCATTTCCAGGTAATTCATAGTAGAGTAACGTCGGGGTAAGTACAGTCTCCTTTGTCCTGCATCAAAGACCATGATGAAATAAAAACAGATACACTGAAATTGCATGAGGAAGAATACAATACCCCGCTTAGATAAAAAATTTCTTAGCAGATAGAACAATGCCATAGGATGTTCAAAGCAAATATCCAGTGTCCATTACCTTGGATGAAATGCTAAAGAAGTCAAAGCAGATATGTTGATATTGATTGTGGAAGAATATATGACCGGGTTTAGACAGAACAAATCTTAGCAGAGAGAGCAATGTCGGGGAAGTACAGACTCCACGGTACTGAATCAAAAACCACGATAAAATAAAAGAGGATACAATGAAGTTGCATGAGCAAGAATGCAATACCCGCTTAAACAAGAAAGTTCTTACCAGATAAAACTTTGCCGCATTAAGTTCAACGCAAAAATCCAGTACCAATTACACTTGAATAGTCCTCCAAGAAGTAAAAGCAGACACATTAATGTTGCTTCTGGAAGAATAATTGACCACATTTACACAGAACAAATCTTAGCATTTAGAGAAATGTCGGTGGAAGTACAGTCTCCGTTATACAGGATCAAAAAGCATGATGAAAAAAAGCTGATAAAATGAAGTTGCATGTGGAAGAAGAAAACCACGTTTACACATAGCAAATCTTAGCAGATAGAACACTGCCGAGTCATGTTCAAAACACAAATCCAGTCTCCCTTATACTGGATGAAAGACCGCCAAGAAGTTAAACCAGATACCTTGAAGTGGTATGTGGAAGAATAAAGACCTCATTTACACTTAACAGTTCTTACCAGATAGAGCAATGTCGGTGTAAGTACAGTCTCCTTTGTCCTGGATCAAAGAGCATGATGAAATAAAAGTAGACACACTGAAGTTGCATGAGGAAGAATACAATACCACGCTTGGACAAAAAATTTCTCAGCAGATAGATCCATGCCGTAGGATTTCAAGGAAAAAACCAGTATCCATTACACTGGAGGAAATCCTAAAGAAGTTAAAGCGGACACATTGAAGTTGCTTGTGGAAAAATAAATGACCACGTTTAAACAGAATAAATCTTAGCAGAGAGAGCAATGTCGGTGGAAGTACAGTCTCCGTTATACAGGACCAAATACCAAAATTAAACAAAAGCTGACAAAATGAAGTTGCACGTGGGAGAAGAAAACCATGTTACACATAACAAATCTTAGCAGATAGAACACTGCCATGGGCTGTTCAAAGCAAAAATGTAGTCTCCCTTATACTGGATGAAAGAACTCGAAGAAGTAAAAGCAGATACATTGAAGTTGCATGTGGAAGAATAAAGCCCTCATCTAAACTTAACAATTCTTAGCAGATAGAGCAATGTCGGTGTAAGTACAGTCTCCTTTGTCCTGGATCAAAGACCACCATGAAATCAATGCAGATACACTGAAGTTGCATGAGGAAGTACAAAACCCCATTTAGACAAAAAAGTTCTTAGAAGATAGAACAATGCCGTAGTAAGTGCAACACAAAAATCGAGTATCCATTACACTGGATGACACCTTTAAGAAGTTAAAGCAGATACATTGAGGTTGCTTCTGGAAGAATAAATGACTAGGTTTAGACAGAACAAATCTTAGCAGATAGAGCAATGTCGGTGGAAGTACAGTCTCCTTTGTACTTGATCAAAGACCACGATGAAATAAAAGCAGATACACTGATGTTGCAAGAGGAATACAATACCCCTCTTAGTCAAAAAAGTTCTTAGCATACAGAACAATGCCGTACGAAGTTCAACGCAAAAATTCAGTATCCATTACACTGGATGAAATCCTCCAAGAAGTTAAAGCAGATACATTAATGTTGCAAGTGGAAGAATAAATGACCACGTTTAGACAGAACAAATCTTAGAAGATAGAGCAATGTCGGTTTAAGTACAGTTTCCATTGTACTGGATCAAAAACCACGATGAAGTAAAAGCAGATACACAAGTATCATGAGGAAGAATACAATACCCCGCTTAGACAAAAAAAATTCTTAGCAGATAGAACAATGCCGTATTAAGGTCAACGCAAAAATCCAGTATCCATTACATTTGAGTAGTCCTCCAAGAAGTAAAAACAGATACATTGAAGTTGCTTGTGGACTAATAAATGATCACATTTACACATAACATATCTTTGCAGATAGAACACTTCCATGGCATGTTCAAAACAAAAATCCAGTCTCCCTTACACTGGATGGAAGACCTCCAAGAAGTAAAAGTATATACATTGAAGTGGCATGTGGAAGAATAAAGACCTCATTTACACTTAAAAATTCTTAGGAGAGAGAGCAATGTCAGAGTAAGTACAGTCTCCCTTTCACTGAATCAAAGACCACAATGAAATAAAAGCAGATACACTGAAGTTACATGAGGAAGAATACAATACCACGCTTAGACAAAGAAGTTCTTAGCAGATAGAACAATGCCGAAGGAAGTTCAACACAAAACTCCAGTATCCATTACACTGGATGAAATCTTCCCAGAAGTTAAAGCACATATATTGAAGTTGCTTGTGGAAGAATAAATGACCACGTTTAGACAGAACAAATCTTAGCAGATAGAGCAATGTCTGTGGAAATACAGACTCTGTTACACAGGACCAAATACTGCAATGAAACCAAAGCTGATCAAATCATGTTTCACGAGGAAGAAAAAAAACCACGTTGACACATAACAAATCTTAGCAGATAGAACACTGCCAGGGCATGTTCAAAGTAAATATCCAGTCTCCTTTATACTGGATGGATGAACTCGAAGAAGTAAAAGCAGATACATTGAAGTTGCATGTGGAAGAATAAAGCCCTCATTTACACTTAACAATTCTTAGCAGATAGAGCAATGTCGCTGTAAGTACAGTCTCCTTTGTTGCCGGGGCCAGCCGGCAGCAAACCAGGGTTCGCAGATTGGGGTTCCTGAAATAGGGGGCAAGGACTAGGAAGAAATAGAAGAGAGACAGCCACACCGGGTCCGGGATGTCTGCAGTCCAGGTAAAGACTGCCGCGTTTATTTTCCACTCCAGCTTCTTCCCTCCTTGAGACCCAGGGAACTTCCAGGTGTTACATTCATATGGTAAATCTCAGGTCATTTAAACAGAATAAGGCCAGAAAACAATAAGACAATAAAGCCATTGTCTGATGCAAATCAAGGTACAGTTTGATTCCACTCTGGCTCCCAACACTTTGTAATGGATAAAAACCACAATGAAATAAAAGCAAGTACAGACTCCGATGCACTGGATCAAAGACCACTATGAAATGAAAGGAGATACAGTGAAGTGGCATGAGGAAGTATAAAATACCCTTCTATCTGGCAAATATCATGTAACCCTTTCATTAGTTACAATAAAATATTATAAATTAAAAAAAAGTTCTCACCAGATAGAACAATGCCATAAAAAGTTAAGCGCAAAGATGCAGTATCCTTTACACATGAAACCTCCTCCAAGAAGTAAAAGCAGATACATTGAAGTTGCATGTGGAAGAATAAACACATCATTTACACTTAACAATTCTTAGCAGGTAGAACAATGTCGGTGTACGTACAGTCTACTTCTTACTGGATCAAAGACCACAATGAAATAAAAGCAGATACACTGAAGTTGCATGAGGAAGAATACAATACCCCGCTTAGACAAAAAGGTTCTTAGCAAATAGAACCATGTCGTAGGAAGTTCAATGCCAAAATCCAGTACCCACTACACTGGATGTAATCCTCCAAGAAGTTAAAGCAGATACATTGAAGTTTCTTGTGATAGACTAAATGACCACGTTTAGACAGAACAAATCTTAGCAAATAGAGCAATGTCGGTGGAAGTACAGTCTCCATTATACAGGATCAAAGACCAAGATGAAATAAAAGCTGATAAAGTAAAGTTGAATGTGGAAGAAGAAAACCACGTTTACACATAACAAAACTTGGCAGATACAACACTTCCGTGGCATGTACAAAGCAACATCCAGTCTCCCTTATACTGGATGACAGACCTCAAAGAAGCAAAAGCAGATACATTGAAGTGCATGTGGAAGAAAAAAGACCTCATTTAAACTTAACAATTTTTAGCAGATAGAGCAATGTTGAGGTAAGTACAGTCTGCTTTGTACTGGATCAAAGACCACGATGAAATAAAAGCAGATACACTGAAGTTGCATGAGTGTTGGGAGCCAGAGTGGAATCAAACTGTACCTTGATTTGCATCAGACAATTGCTTTATTGTCTTATTGTTTTCTGGCCTTATTCTGTTTAAATGACCTGAGATTTACCATATGAATGTAACACCTGGAAGTTCCCTGGTTTCAAGAAGGGATATAAGCCTTGAGTTTAGAATAAACTGGGCTGCAGGTTTTACCTGGGATGCAGACCTCCCAGACCCCATGTGTTTGTCTCTCTTCTATTTTTTCCAGTCCCTGCCCCCTATTTCAGGAACCCCTATTTGCTGCAGGTAGGCCGCTGCAAGTGGCACCCGAACAGGGACCCTGAAAATCTGGGACGAAGGTGGAGGACCCCGCTGTGGTGAGTGACGCATTGTAGGACTATTAGGAGAGGATTTTAAGAGAGTGAGAGAGCGGGAGGCTGTATTGTCAGGAGGAAAAATTATGGGTCAAGTTAATGGCCACAGGCTATATGTACCAGTCCTAAGAGGCATACTTGAAGCCCACAGAATGCGTGTGGGACAAGGGCAGCTTGAGAGCTTCCTACAGTTTGTCGAGGAGGCATGCCCATGGTTTCCAGAGGAGGGATCCCTAAATTTGGAAACCTGACTGAGGATAGGGAAAGGAATTCAAGATTATTATAGTGTATATGGCTCTGAAAAGACCCCAGCAGAGGCTATTACTTTATGGAATTTAGTAAATGAATGCTTAGATCTTCGAAATGAGAATGTTGAACTTAATCTTGAATTAAAGACCCCTTCTGAGAAACCTGAGGCTGAGCCATATGCCGCAGCCTGAGAGAATCTAAGTGAGATTTTGGGAAGGAAACAGCCTTCAGATATGAAGTATAGGAGTTCAGGTTTGGATAACAGGAAGGAAAGATATGATGAGGACCGGCTGGCTACGGCAGAGAAGAAGTTAGAGGAAATCCTCCATCTACGATCTAAGATGGGGATAGTGCAGAGATCCCCTCCAGAAGTAGAAAATAGATATGAACCCCGGGCCACAATCTCAGCGGAATCTAATCCTTTCCCCCTATTCCCACTGCCTCTGGCTGCAGCCTTGCAGCCCCAACACCCTTCTCAACATTTATGCATGTCTAAAGGTCCTAGCAAGAAGTGCCTCCTACCAGTTACTACAAACATGCACAGTGCATCTCAACTAAACTTGGCTCAGGCTGCTAAAAGGAGGGAAGATATTTCAGGGCTTCGATGCTTCCCCATTTTAGTTGATCATGATGAACAAGTATACCATCGACCTGTTCCTTTTAAACTATTACGGGACTTAAAGAGTGCCTGCTCCCAAAATGGACCAACTGCCCCTTTTACTCAAGTAGCATTGGAGGCCACGGGTGCTGACATTTTATGCCCAAATGACTGGAAGCAGCTTGCCAGAGCATGCCTTAGTGGGGGAGAGGACTTATTATGGGAAACAGAGTTCACTGCACAGTGTCGAGCTAAAATTGAAGCAAATAGGGCTGAGAACCTGCCTTACAGTCTTGATCAGTTGCTAGGAGAGGGAACCTATAAAAACACCAAAGATCAATTGGGCTATGCAATGGAAGCATATATACAAATAAATGTAGTGGCAAAAGAGGCTTGGAAAAAATTAGCAAATTCTAACCGTACTAAAAATCTAGTTGAAATTAGACAGGGACCTAATGAACCTTGTCAAGAATTTTTGTCTTGATTAATGGAGACTGCAGACCGCCTAGTACAAGATGAGGACGCAAGGAAGGCTATAGTTAGACATATGGCCTATGAAAATGCCAACGCCGCCTGTCGGGGGGCTATCAGACCCCATAGGAATAAGGGAGGAATTACAGACTGTATTACCCTGTGTGCTGATATAGGACCCTCCCATGTAAAAGGCCTCACTTTTGCCGTCGCTCCTCAAGGAAATACTGTTACTAAATTTATAAAATATAGAGGCCAGTGGCATTCTCAGGCTGCTAGACCCCCAGGGCGTTGCTTCTCTTCTGGACAAATAGAACATTGGATGTTGCAATGCCCACGCCAGGCTAAGTTAGAGAAAGAAACATCACCTGGCACATGTCCACGCTGTCGTAAAGGGAAGCACTGGGCTAAAGATTGCAAGTCAACAACAAATCGCAATGGCTGCCTGTTTTCGTGAAACTGGAGAAGGGGCCAGCCCCTAGGCCCACAAAACTATGGGGCAGTCCCTCCATCTTCTCAGCCACAAGTACATCTTCTAACAACCCGCCAAAATCAGTCTCTGGCCTCTTCCGTCCCACCCCGGGGAGTGCAGGATGGGACCTCTCTTCCTCCACCTGCTCAGTATTGACCCCAGAGATGGGGATATACGCTCTCCCCCATGGGGGTCTTCGGACCCCTTCCCCCAGGAGTTGCTGAATTGCTGTTAGGGCGAAGTAGCTCAGCCCTTAAAGGGATACAAATTACACCTGGCACAATTGACCAGGATTTTACTGGAGAAATCAAGGTTATGGCCTCTGCCCCGAGATATGAAATATCGATCCCAGCAGGACAAAAAATAGCACAGCTAGTGCTTGTGCCTTTGCCTCCCAGGGAGACTGCCAAATCCCCACGTGGACAGAGAGGATTAAGATCCTCTGATATCTATTGGGTAGAAAGCATAAAACAAGAGAGGCCTGAGATGACTTTATTTATACAAGAAAAGCCCTTTAAAGGAATATTAGACACCGAAGCAGATGTGTCTGTGATATCTAAAAAACATTGGCCAACCCAATGGCCCCTAACAACCTCTATGACTTCCCTACAGGGAATTGGGTATGCAACTGACCCACAGCAGAGCAGTGCGATCCTTGCTTGGAGAGATGAGGAAGGGCACTCTGGTCATTTTCAGACATTTGTCCTGGATCATCTGCCAATTAATTTATGGAGTCATGATATCATGGGAAAAAATGGGAGTGTATATGTTTAGTCCTAGTGCTGCGGTCACTAAGCAGCTGCTTGATCAAGGCCTCCTCCCTTTTTGCGGACTAGGCTGAGCAGCACAGGGAGGGCAAGAGCCACTCCAACCCCAGTCAAGCCCACAGAGACAAGGATTAGGGTATTCTTTAATGGGGACTGCTGTTTGTCCTGCCCCTCACGCCGATCCCATAAATTGGCTTTCAGAGGAACCGGTGTGGGTGGTGCAGTGGCCCCTCCCCCTAGAAAAGATCATTGCAGCTCAGCAGCTGGTGGAGGAACAGCTGGATTTGAGACATATAATCCCTTCTAACTCTCCATGGAATTCTCCAATTTTTGTTATAAAGAAAAAATCAGGTAAATGGAGGCTGTTACAGGATCTAAGAAAAATAAATGCAACTATGGAACTGATGGGGACATTACAGCCTGGCTCGCCTTCACCCATGGCAATCCCAAAGGATACTTATAAAATTATTACAGATTTAAAAGATTGCTTCTATACTATACCCCTGGCACCTCAAGAGTGTAAGCATTTTGCCTTTAGT
Source organism: Megascapheus bottae (assembly GCF_031878675.1). Lineage (NCBI taxonomy): Eukaryota > Metazoa > Chordata > Mammalia > Rodentia > Geomyidae > Megascapheus > Megascapheus bottae. The sequence continues at coordinate 78,645 of NW_028327685.1, forward strand.
GTCCCCTCTGTTAATTTTAAAGAACCCATTAAGCGGTATCATTGGCTCGTGCTTCCACAGGGCATGGCAAATAGCCCAACTTTATGTCGACGTTTTGTAGCTAGAGCCATTTTTTCCACCCGTGAAAAATTTTCTTCTGTTTATATTGTTCATTATATGGATGATATCTTGTTGGCTTGTTCTGACCCTACTGTCGTACGACAAGCCTTTGGACAACTAAAGCAAAATCTGAGCCTCTTTGGCCTCATAATAGCAGCTGAAAAGGTTCAGGAACACCCCCTATTTACATATTTCGTCCATATATTAGGCCCTCACTACTTTAAAAGCCAAAAAATACAATTAAAAACTTCACAGTTAAGTACTCCGCATGATTTTCAGCAATTCTTAGGAGATGTAAACTGGCTCCGGCCTTATCTAAAATTATCCACAGCAGAGTTAAAACCCCTCGTTGATCTCTTAAAGGGAGATATCGACCCTACATCCTTGCGCGATTTAAATCCTGATGCCAGGAGGACCATCCAAATCATAGAAAAGGCAATTTCCCAGCAGCAGGTGAACTATTGTGATTACTCGTTACCCTGGGAGCTTACATTTTAGCTACTTCTCACTCCCCAACTGTTGTGTTGTGGCAGAATGGCCCGCTTTTATGGCTTCATCTGCCATCAACACACGGCAAAATGCTGACCCCCTATTACGAATTGGTAGCTAATCTGGTACATATGGGCCAAGTGGATTCCTGCAAATATTTAGGCCAGGAACCTCATTTTATTTGTGTTCCATATAATTTACAACAAGATTGGCTATTTGCCCATTGTGATTCTTGGGCTATTGCTTGGGCCAATTATACAGGAAAAATTTTGCATCACTACCCATCTAACAAACTTCTCCAAGTTGCTGCATGTCATAAGTTTCTTTTTCCTTCCATAGTACGGGCCTCGCCTTTGTCTTCTGCTGCCTTAGTTTTTACAGATGGATCCTCTAATGGAACAGCTGCTTTAACCATTAATGGGAAAACTCAATCTTGGGTTACGGGTTTTTCCTCCACCCAAGAGGTAGAATTAGAGGCTGTTTTACAAGCACTTGTCCTGTTACAAGGTGAGCCCTTTAACTTATACTGAGACAGTCAATATGCAATTCGTGCTCTTCAAGTCATAGAAACTGTTTCCTTTATTGGAACTACTAACTCCAATAGTCAGACCCAATTTCGCCAAGTACACACTTTGCTTTGTTCTCGCAACCACCCGTTTTTTTGGCTTTGTTGGAGCTCACACTAATCTTCCTGGCCCTTTAAGTGAGGGCAATGCAGTTACTGACTCCGCCACCAGAGTTTACTTAACTCAGGTTGAACTTGCTAAGCAGTCACATGCCATCCACCATCAAAACAATCTCGCCTTGCGCCGACAGTTTAAATTATCTAGAGAAGCGGCATGACAAATAGTTAGGACTTGCTCCAACTGCGTCCCTTTTTCACCAGCCCCCCATACCGGTGTAAATCCACGGGGTCTGCTTTCTAATCACATTTGGCAGACGGATGTCACGCACATTCCATCATTTGGCAAGTTAAAATATGTTGATGTTACAGTAGATACTTATTCTAATTTCATCCTGGCCACCCGCCTTGCTGGGGAAGCTACTAAGCATTGTATTTCCTACTGCCTTCGCTGTTTTGCTGTGATGGGGATTCCCTCACAAATTAAAACAGATAATGGTTCTGCTTACGCAGGACGTGCATTTCAATCCTTCTGCCAATCTTATAACATCACTCATATTACAGGTATTCCTTATAATCCTCAAGGTCAAGGTATTGTGGAGCGAGCTAATGGATTACTAAAACATCAAACTTTTAAGATAAAGAAAGGGGAATTGTATCCTGCTACCCCTGTGAATACACATAATCAAGCTTTATTTGTTTTAAATTTTTTGAATTTGGACTTAAATAATTTATCCGCTGCTCAGCGATTCTGGGAAAAAAGAGAGCAGCGTGCTTTGGCCTTAGTAAAGTGAAAGGATCCCCTAACTGGTGCTTGGCACGGACCCGATCCTGTTCTAACCTGGGGTCGAGGGCATGTATGTGTTTTTTCACAAGGAGAAAATGACGCCCGCTGGCTGCCTGAATGCTGCATTCTGATTGTGTAGAGTGACAGTGGCCATCCAAGCAGCAACTCACTGGGCCTACACCCCCAACCCTCCATTGGTGCATCCTGCGATGTGGGAAGGACCTCAGTTATTTGTGCATGTCAATGGGACTGCTACTGATCCACTTGTTCAACACATTCAGATGAGCTGTGTTTCTCCTCCTTTTGCTATTATGTAGGGACCTTTTAACATATTCATTGACTCTACACAATTTAATATGTGACAATTGCTCTTTTACAAATTGTATACTATTGAGATAAAGGATTGTTCTTTTTAGTTTGTCTTTACCATCCCTCTTCTTAACAACCTTTTTTGTAAAAGATGCCCAGGTGAAAAGCAAAGGCCTCCAGAGGTAAGTAGAAGTCGGCCGACCCCCTGTATGTCTGTGTTTTGTTTTTTTTGTTTTTGTTTTCGTTTTTTATAAAAACGTGCACTGTGGGCCTAAAACAGAGGACTAGGTGGTCAAGGGACGTCTTGACACCCCTTTTGAGTTTCTTGTCACTAACAGGGCATGCCATTAGAAGTTATTTAAAAGTCTCTGTTTCTCTGTCTTGTTCGTGTTGCATATTTTTCCTTGTCCAGTTTTGTCTTTAAAATTGGTACCTGTTCTAAATATGGATCCTTATGGTTTTTCTGTGCGTACTCAAGCACACATCCTTGTTATTTATTTGAACATTTCTGGGCCGAGTATGGCCACTCCCGCGTGTCTGCAGTTGTAACAAGCCCTGGAAAAATAAATTCCAGCTAAGTTGCCTTGCAAAAAGTTTTGTTTTGAACCTGGTTCTCACCTGCAAGAGTAATACTGGCAAAGCTCTCTTGACACAAACTTCCGGAAAATGAACGGCCGATATTAATTTTGCGCGCTTTAAGATCTTTGAGTATGAATGTGTGTGAATGAGTGAGTGAACATGTTCAAGGTTAAATTATCAGCATGCTGTAAAAAACAATGGATAAATGTATACTTAAACACAAAGGCAATTGGGTTAATCTAAGCTTAAAACTTCAAGAAAAGTATTAGGTTTGAATGTTTTACCATGTCTCAAAGGATTATTACATTGTGTTAAAGAGAAATTGGTAAAAAGTATTTTTCTAAAGAGCCTGAAATCTGCATTTTAAAAACCTGGTATTGCAATGCATACAGCTGTTTACATTGTAAACATTGTATCCTGTTTAGCCAAGAGGTATTAGGGAATTTGGGATTTATTACCTTTAGTTAAAGTGTGGAGACATGTATTGGAGATTTAAATGTAAAATTGTTCATTAATGTCAGAAACTTTGCCTATCTGTCTTTTCTTGCAGACTGACACTGGAAATCTGATGATAAAATGTGGATTAAAAAGGGGGGGGGGGAGGAAACTAAGTCCAGACTTAGACTTTTGGTGCACTGATGTTTGTAATTCTTGCTTTAGGGAAAAACTGTTATTTGAGTTTAAACTGTTGATGGAGTTCTAGGCAGTAATAATCTAAACTGCAGAATAAAACAAACCGCCTCTTCTAACAGGCAAAGGGAGTTCCTTGAGCCTTAAAGGTTTTTCAAATGCAAATAAAGACCAAAGTGTTAAGAGTTTAAGTTAAAAGTGTAAAAGTTTTAAAGAAAAGTAGAAATGGTTTCTGAACAAAATTTAAAAGTAAAGTTGTCCTAAAGTTTTGTTTCATAAAAAGAAACAAGGAAAATTAGGACTACCAAAATGGTTGCTTAATTGCTATTGTAAGTTACTTTATAGCCATCTCCAGCAGGCCCATGGAGGACAGCAGATTCTCATTCAGATGTAAGTTTGACCCTCACCAAGTTGCAGGTAAGCTTATGCTTAAAGACTATTTCCGCGTTGACCACCTTGTGGCTTCAATTGGAGTATAGTGGCCTTTTGTAGGACTCATTGTTCTGAAAGCCGCAGTTTTGAGCCGGCCCGGGCAAAGCAAAGTCCCTGTGAGACTGTGGTGTGTAATCTGCCAGCAGGATGCTGGGACAGAGTTGCTTTGGAGCTCGAAGTGGCAGAGTGCTAGCTCTGAGCTGAAAAGCTGGGGGGAAGCACTCAAGCACCAAGCTCGGGACTCACAGTGGCAGGGTGCTAGCCTTGAGCTGGAGAGCTGAGAGACAGCGTCCAGACCCTGAGTTCAAATCCAGCAACCAAAAAAGTGAAATGCCAATGGGATGTTTATCCCGGTGTGAAGGGACACTATTGGGACGAAAGTGATAAAGAATCCAGAAAGCCTCTGCTTGGGTGGCAGAGATGGTGTCAGATCCTAGAGTCACTTGAGCTTGGCCATTCAAATTAATCAGAGCCGGGAGGTCATAGAATCTTTTGTAAGCATGCCTTACTAATGCCCGTATCTTTCATAACTGGGCAGGAACTTGTCAATCTTCTGTGATAGTGGGTAGTTTAAAGTCCTAATTGAGAGAATTTTTTATTTGACACCAGCAGCAAATTCAGGAAAGCTTGTGGATCTGGGGCTTGTATCTCTATTTATCTGTTTAGATCTGACAACTGAAGCATTGTTAAGGTTGCAGAGATTTAGTACCCCAGACAGTCAAAAAAATGCCTTTGCAAATGGGTGCTAAGTAAGTTACACTATTGTAGCCAAAGATGGTTTGTGCAGTTGTTAAATGTTAAATATGATCTCTAGTTTGGAGCAAATTATTTTTCCTGATAGCTAATCCTTGCAACCCCTTGTTAAAACAGGCTAGGCTTCTTAAGGTCCCTGGTCAAGCACAGAGACAACGCCCCTGACTCAGCTTGAAGAAGTCACAGAAGCTGAATCTCCGCCCATCAATCCCCTTTAGGTGAAGGGATCAGAGTCATTTTTGGAAAGTGAGACAGGATAAATTAGAGGTATTGGAAAGAGTCGAAATTGCACTTGTGTTTCTTTTAAAATAAAAACGGGGGATATGTTGGGAGCCAGCACGGAATCAAACTGTACCTTGATTTGCATCAGACAATTGCTTTATTGTCTTATTGTTTTCTGGCCTTATTCTGTTTAAATGACCTGAGATTTACCATATCATTGTAACTCCTGGAAGTTCCCTGGTTTCAAGAAGGGATATAAGCCTTGAGTTGAGAATAAACAGGGCTACAGTTTTTACCTGGGCTGCAGACCTCCCGGACCCCATGTGTTTGTCTCTCTTCTATTTTTTCCAGTCCCTGCCCCCTATTTCAGGAACCCCAATTTGCTGCCGGTAGGCCCTGGCACATGAGGAAGAATACAATACCATGCTTAGACAAAAAAGTTCTTAGAAGATAGAACAATGCTGTCGGAAGTTCAACACAAAAATCCTGTATCCATTAAACTGGATGAAATCCTCCAAGTAGTTAAAGCAGATACATTGAAGTTGCTTGTGGAAGAATAAATGACCCCGTTTACACAGAACAAATCTTAGCAGATACAGCAATCTTGGTGGAAGTACAGTCTCCGTTACACAGGACCAAAAACCAGAATTAACAAAAACTGATGAAATGAAGTTGCATGTGGAAGAAGAAAACCACGTTAACACATAACAAATCTTATCAGATAGAATACTGCCATGGGATGTTCAAAGCAAAAAACTATCTCCCTTATACTGTTTGAAAGAACTCGAAGAAGTAAAAGCAGATACATTGAAGTTGCCTGTGAAAGAATAAAGACCTCATATACACTTAACAATTCTTAGCAGATAGAGCAATGTCGATGGACATACAGTCTCTGTTATACAGGATCAAAGACCACGACGAAATTGAAGCTGCTAAAATAAAGTTGCATGTGGTAGAGGAAACCACGTTTACACATAACAAATCTGAGCAAACAGAACAATGCCACGGGAGTTCAACGCAAAAATCCAATCTCCTTTATACTGGATGGTAGACATCGAAGAAGTAAAAGCGGATACATTGAAGTTGCATCATTTACACTTAATTAATAGCAGAGAGAGCAACGTCAGTGGAAGTACAGTCTCCATTATACAAGACCAAAGATCACAATTAACAAAAGCTGATAAGATTTGCTAAGGGTTTGTCAATATTTTAAATTCTTTCAAAGAACCAACTCCTTGCTTTGTTGATTCTATAGTTTCTTTTGGATTCCAATTCATTTAATTCTGCTTTGATTTTAATAATTTGCTTCCTTCTACTGGGGTTCGGGTTGGTTTGTTGCTCTTTTTCCAGGAGCTTAAGGTGCGACATTGACTTGTTGGTCTGCGATTTTTCAAACTTGTTTTTGTAGGCACTCAGTGCTATAACTTTTCCTCTGAGTACTGCCTTTGTCGTGTCCCAAAGAGTTGGTATTTTGTGTGCTCCTTATTGTTAAATTTCATGAACTGTTGGATTTCTGTTCTGATCTCTTCGATGACCCACTGGTAATTCTACAATGTGTTGTTCAGTCTCCATGAGTTACAGGGTTTTTGTTGCTGGAAATGTGTGTTCAGTTCCAATAAATGATCACGTTTAGACAGAACAAATCTTAGCACATAGAGCAATGTCGGTGGAAGTATAGTCTCCGTGGTACTGGACAAATCACCACGATGAAATAAAAGCAGATACACAGAAGTATCATGAGGAAGAATAAAATACCCTGCTTAGACAAAAGGTTCTTACCTTCTAGAACAATGCCGTGTTAAATTAAACGCAAAAATCCAGTATCCATTACACTGGATGAAATCCTCCAAGAAGTTAAAGCCATACATTGAGATGGCTTGTAGTAGAATAAATGACCACGTTTAAACAGAACAAATCTTAGCAGAACAATGTTGGTGTAATGACATTCTCCGTTGTACAGGATCAAAGATCAGGATGAAATAAAAGCAGATACATTGAAATTGCTTGAGGAAGAATCAATGAGCATGTTTAGACAGAATAAATCTTAACAGATAGAGCAATGTCAGTGGAAGTACAGTCTCCGTTGTACTGGATCAAAAACCACAATGAAATAAAAGCAGATACACTGAAGTGGCATGAGGAAGAATAAAACACTCCGCTTAGACAAAAAAGTTCTTACCAGATAGAACAATGCTGTAGGAAGTTCAATGCAAAAATCCAGTATCCATTACGCTTGAAAAGTCCTCCAAGAAGTAAAATCAGATACATTAAAGTTGCTTCCGGAAGAATAAATGACCACGTTGACAGAACAAATCCTAACAGGCAGAATAATGTCGGTGGAAGTACAGTCTCCGTTATACAGGACCAAATACTACAAGAAACAAAGGTGATAAAATGAAGTTGCATGTGGTAGAAGAAAACCACGTTTACACATAACAAATCTTACCAGACAGGACATTGCCGTGGCATGTTCAAAGCAAAAATCCAATCTCCCTTTTACAGGATGAAAGAACTCGAGGAAGTAAAAGCAGATACATTGAAGTTGCATGTGGAAGAATAAACGCATCATTTACACTTAACAATTCTTAGCAGATAGAGCAATGTCCATGTACGTACAGTCTACTTTGTACTGGATTAAAGACAGCGATGAAATAAAGCAGATACACTGAAGTTGCATGAGGAAGAATAATATACCCCACTTATACAAAAAAAGGTCTTAGCAGATAGAACAATGCCGTAGGAAGTTCAACGCAAAGATCCAGTCTCCATTACACTGGTTGAAATCCTCCAAGAAGTAAAAGTAGATACATTGAAGTTGCTTGTGGAAGAATAATTGACCACGTTTAAACAGAAAAAATCTTAGCATATAGAGCAACCTCGGTGGAAGTACAGACTCCATTATATAGGATCAAAGACGATTATGAAATAAAAGGTGATAAAGTTGCATGTGGAAGAAGGAAAACACGTTTAAACATAACAAATCTTAGCAAACAGAACAATGCTGTGGGATATTCAACGCAAAAATCCAGTCTTCTTTATACTGGATGAAAGACCTCGGAGAAGTAAGAGCAGGCACATAGAAGTTGCATGTGGACAGAATAAAGACATCATTTACAATCCATTCTTAGCAGATAGAGCAATGTCCATGTAAGTACAGTCTCCTTTGTACTGGATCCAAGACCACGATGAAATAAAAGCAGATACACTGAAGTTGGATGAGGAAGAATAAAATACCCCGCTTAGACAAAAAAGTTCTTAGCACATAGAACAATGCTGTTGGAAGTTCAACGCAAAAATCCAGTATCCATTACACTAGATGAAATCCTACAGTGTCCCTTATACTGGATGAAAGAATTCGAGGAAGGAAAAGCAGGTACATTGAAGTTGCATTAGGAAGAACAAAGACCTTATTTACACTTAACAATTCTTTGCAGATAGAGCAATGTCGGTGTAAGTACAGTCTCCTTTGTACTGGGTCAAAGAACACTATGAAATAAAAGCAGATACACTGAAGCTGCATGACGAAGACTACAATACCCAGGTTAGACAAAAAAGTTGTCACCAGATACTACAATGCCTTAGGAAGTTCAAAGCAAATATCCAGTATCCATTACACTGGATGAAATCCACCAAGACCGTAAAGCAGATGCATTGAAGTAGATTTTGGAAGAAAAATGACCACGGTTAGACAGAATAATTTTTAGCAAGTAGAGGAATGTTTGTGGAATTACAGTCTGCATTACACAGGAGAATGGACCACAATGAAACAAAAGGTGATAAAATGAAGTTGCATGTGGAAGAAGAAAACCACGTTTACACATAACGAATCGTAGCAGATAGAACACTGCCATGGGATGTTCAAAGCAAAAATCCTGTCTCCCTTATACTGGATGAAAGAACACGGAGAAGAAAAAGTAGATACATTTTAGTTGCATGTGGGAGAACAAAGATATCATTTACACTTCATTCATAGCAGGTAGAGGAATGTCCGTGTAAGTACAGTCTCCTTTGTACTGCATAAAAGACCACGATGAAATAAAAGCAGATACACTGAAGTTACATGAGGAAGAATACAATACCCCGCTAAGACACAAAAGTTCTTAGCAGATACAACAATGCCAAAGGAAGTTCAACGCAAAAATTCAGTATCCATTACACTGGATGAAATCCTCCAAGAAGTTAGGGCAGATATATGAAGTTGCTTTCAGAAGAATAATTGACCACCATCAGACAGAACAAATCTTAGTAGATAGAGCAATGTCGGTGGAAGAACAGTATCCGTTGTACTGGATCAAAACCACGATGAAATAAAAGCAGATACACTGAAGTTACATGAAGAACAATACAATACCCCGCTTAAACAAAAAAGTTCTTAACAATAGAACAATGCCATAGGAAGTTCAACAAAAAAATCCAGTATCCATTACATTTGAGAAGTCCTCCAAGATGTTAAAGCAGATACATTGAAGTTGCTTGTGGAAGAATAAATGACCACCTTTACACAGAACAAATCTTAGCATATAGAGCAACCTCAGTGGAAGTACAGTATCCGTTATACAGGATGAAAGATCACGAGGAAGACAAAAGACCACAATGAAATAAAAGGTGATAAAATGAAATTGCATGTGGAAGAAGAAAACCACGTTTACACATAACAAATCTTATCAGATATAACACTGCCATGGCATGTTCAACGCAAAAATCCAGTCTTCTTTATACTGGATGAAAGAACTCAGAGAAGTAAAAGCAGATATATTAAAGTTGCATGAGGAAGAACAAAGATATCATTTAGACTTCATTCATAGCAGATAGAGGAATGTCCGTGTAAGTTCAGTCTCCTTTGTACTGGATAAAAGACCAGGATGAAATAAAAGCAGATACACTGAAGGGGCATGAGGAAGAATAAAACACCCCTCTTAGGCAAAAAAGTTCTTACCAGATAGAACAATGCCGTATTAGGGTCAAGAAAAAAAATCCAGTATCCATTACACTTGAAAAGTCCTCCAAGAAGTAAAAGCAGATACATTGAACTTGCTTGTGGAAGAATAAATGACCACACTTAGAACAAATCTAAGCAGATACAACAATGTCGGTGTATGTACAGACTCCCTTCTACTGGATCAAAGACCACGATGAAATAAAAGCAGATACACTGAAGTTGCATGAGGTAGAATACAATACACCGCTTAGTCAAAAAAGTTCTTAGCATATAGACCAATGCCGAACGAAGTTCAACGCAAAAATACAGTATTCTTTACACTAGAAAAGTTCTCCAAGAAGTAAAAGCAGATATATTGAATTTGCTTGTGGAAGATTCAATGACCACGTTTAGCCAGAACAAAGCTTAGCAGATAGAGCAATGTCGGTGGAAGTACAGTCTCCGTTGTACTGGAACAAAGACCATGATGAAATAAAATCAGAAACACTGAAGTGGCATGAGGAAGAAAAATATACCCCGCGTAGACAAAAAAGGTCTTACCAGATAGAACAATACCGTAGGAAGTTCAATGCAACAATCAAGTATCCATTACACTTGAATAGTCCTCAAAGAAGTAAACCCAGATACACTGAAGCTCCTTGTGGAAGAATAAATGACCACATTTACAGAGAACATATCTTATCAGATTCAGCAATGTTTGTGGAAGTACAGTCTCCGTTATACAGGATCAAAGACCATGATGAAACAAAAGTGAATGTGGAAGAAGAAAACCACATTTACACAGAACAAATCTTAGCAGATAGAACAAAGCCCAAAGAAGTTCAACGCAAAAATACAATTTCCATTACACTGGATGAAATCCTCCAAGAAGTTAAAGCAGATACATTGAAGTTGCTTGGGGAAGAATAAATGACCACGTTTATACAGAAGAAACGTAGGCAGATAGAGCAAAGTCGGTGGAACTACAGTCTCTGTTATACATGATCAAAGACCACGATGAAATGAAAGCTGGTAAAATGAAGTTGCATGTGGAAGAAGAAAACCAATGTTTACACAGAATAAATATTAGCAGACAGAACAGTGCCGTGGGAGGTTCAACACAAAAATCCATTCTCCCTTATACTGGATGAAAGACATCAGAGTAGTTAAAGCAGATGTTTTGAAGTTGCATGTGGAAGACTAAAGACCTCATTTACACCTAACAGTTTTTAGCAGATAGAGCAATGTCGGTGTGAGTACAGTCTCCTTTGTACTGGATGAAGACCACGATGAAATAAAAGCAGATACACTGAAGTGACATGAGAAAGAATACAAGACCCTGCGTAGACAAAAAAAGTTCTTAGCAGAATGAACAATGCCGTAGTAAGTTCAACGCAAAAATCCAGTATATATTACACGAGTTGAAATCCTCCAAGAAGTTAAAGAAGATACATTGAGTTGCTAGTGGAAGAATAAATGAACACATTTAGACAGAGCAAATCTTAGCAGATGGAGCAATTTCGGTAGAAGTACCGTCTCCATTGTACTGGAAGATATACCACGATGAAATAAAAGCAGATACACTGAAGTGGTATGACACAAAAGTTCTTACCAGATAGAACAATGCCCTAGAAAGTTCACCGCAAATATACAACATTCATTACACTTGAAAAGTCCTCCAAGAAGTAAAAGCAGATACATTGAAGCTGCTTTTGGAAGAATAAATGACCACGTGTAGACAGAACAAATCTAAGCAGATACAGCAATGTCGTTGTATGTACCTCCTCCTTTGTACTGGATCAAAGACCACGATGAAATAAAAGCAGATACACTGAAGATGCATGAGAAAGAATACAATACCCCACTTAGAAAAAAAGTTCTTAAAGACCACGTTTAGAAAGAACAAATCTTAGCAGATAGAGCAATGTGGGTGGAAGTACAGTCTCTTTTGTACTGTATCAAAGAACACGATGAAATAAATACAGATACAATGAAGTGGGTGAGGAAGAATAAAACACCTCTCTTAGACAAAAATGTTCTTAGCATGTAGAACAATGCGGAAGGATGTTCAACGCTAAAATCCAGTATCCATTACACTTGAAAAGTCCTCCAAGAAGTAATAGCAGATACATTGAAGTTCCTTGGCAAAGAATAAATGACCAAGTTTACACAGAACAAACCTAGGCAGATAGAGCAAAGTTGGTGGAAGTACAGTCTCTGTTATACACGATCAAAGACCACGATGAAATGAAAGCTGATAAAATGAAGTTGCATGTGGAAGAAGAAAACCAAACTTTACACACAAAAATGTTAGCAGACAGAACAATGCCGTGGGAGGTTCAACACAAAAATCCAGTCTCCCTTGTACTGACTGAAAGACATCAAAGTAGTAAACGCAGATGTACTGAAGTTGCATGTGGAAGACTTAAGACCTCATTTACACCTAACAATTCTTAGCAGATAGAGCAATGTCGGTGTGAGTATAGTTTCCTTTGTACTGGATCAAAAGCACGATGAAATAAAAGCAGATACACTGAAGTGGCATGAGAAAGAATACAATACCCTGTGTAGACAAAAAAGTTCTTAGCAGATTGAATAATGCCGTAGGAAGTTCAAGGCAAAAATCCAGTATCCTTTACACTTGAAAAGTCCTCCAAGATGTAATAGCAGATACATTGAAGTTGCATGTGGAAGAATGAAAACCTCATTTGCACTTAACAATTCTTAGCAGATAGAGCAATATCGGGGTAAGTACAGTCTCTTTTCTACTGGATCAAAGACCACGATGAAATAAAAGCAGATACATTGAAGTGGCATGAGAAAGAATAAAATACCACTCTTAGACACAAAAGTTCTTAGCACGTAGAATAATACCGAAGGAAGTTCAACGCAACCATCAAGTATCCATTACACTTGAATAGTTCTCAAAGAAGTAAAAGCAGACACATTGCAGTTACTTGTGGAAAAATAAATGACCACATTGACAGAGAAAAAATCTTATCAGATACAGCAATGTTGGTGGAAGTACACTCTTCGTTATACAGGATCAAAGACCCTGATGAAACAAAAGTTGATAAAATGAAGTTGAATGTGGAAGAAGAAAACCACGTTACACAGAACAAATCTTAGCCGATAGAACAATGTCAAGGAAGCTCAACGCAAAAAACCAGTATCCACTGCAGTGGATGAAATCCTCCAAGAAGTTAAAGCAGATACATTGAAGTTCCTTGGTGAAGAATAAATGACCACGTTTATACAGAAAATCCTAGGCAGATAGAGCAATGTCCGTGGAAGTACAGTCTCTGTTATACACAATCAAAGGCCACGATGAAATTAAAGCTGATAAAATGAAGTTGCATGTGGAAGAAGAAAACCAGTGTTTACAAAGAATAAATATTAGCAGACAGAACAATGCCGTGGGAGGTTCAACACAAAAATCCAGCCTCCCTTATACTGGATGAAAGACATCAAAGTAGGAAACGCAGATGTACTGAAGCTGCATGTGGAGGACTAAAGACTCCATTTACACTTAACAATTCTTAGCAGATAGAGCAATGTCGGTGTGAGTACAGTCTCCTTTGTACTGGATCAAAGACCACGATTAAATGAAAGCAGACACACTGACGGGGCATGAGGAAGAATAAAATACCCCGCTTAGGCAAAAAAGTTCTTACCAGGTAGAACAATGCCGTATTAGGGTCAAGAAAAAAATCCAGTATCCATTACACTTGAAAAGTCCTCCAAAAGTAAAAGCAGATACATTGAAGTTGCTTGTGGAAGATTCAATGACCACGTTTAGACAGAACAAATCTTAGCCGATACAGCAATGTCTGTGGAGGTACAGTCTCCACTGTACTGGAACAAAGCCAATGGTGAAATAATATCAGAAATACTGAAATGGCATGAGGAAGAAAAAAATACCCGGCTTAGACAAAAAAGTTCTTACCAAATAGAACAATACCGTAGGAAGTTCTACCAAAAATCAAGTATCCATAACACTTGAATAGTCATCAAAGAAGTAAAAGCAGATATATTGAAGTTATTTGTGGAAGAATAAATGACCACATTTACAGAGAACAAATCTTATCAGATACAACAATGTTGTGGGAGGTACACTCTCTGTTATACAGGATCAAAGACCATGATGAAACAAAAGGTGAAAAAATGAAGTTGAATGTGGAAGAAGGAAATGACGTTTACACAGAACAAATCTTAGCAGATAGAACAATGCCCAAGGAAGTTCAACGCAAAAATCCAGTATCCAATATACTGGATGAAATCCTCCAAGAAGTTAAAGCAGATACATTGAAGTTCCTGGAGGAATAAATGACCACGTTTATACAGAACATCCTAGGCAGATAGAGCAAAGTCGGTGGAAGTACAGTCTCTGTTATACACGATCAAAGACCACGATGAAATGTAAGCTGATATAATGAAGTTGCATGTGGAAGAAGCAAACCAATGTTTACACAGAATAAATTTTAGCAGAGAGAACAATGCCATGGGAGGTTCAACACAAAAATCCACTCTCCCTTATACTGGATGAAAGACATCGAAGTAGGAAACGCAGATATATTGAAGGTGCATGTGAAGGACTAAAGACCTCATTTACTATTAACAATTCTTAGCAGATAGAGAAATGTCGATGTGAGTACAATCTCCTTTGTACTGGATCAAAGACCACGATGAAATAAAAGCAGATACACTGAAGTGGCTTGAGGAAGAATAAAATACCCCTCTAAGCCCAAAAAGTTCTTAGCACGTAGAACAATGCCGTAGACAGTTCAACCCAAAAATCAAGTATCCATTACACTTCAAAAGTCCTCCAAGAAGTAATAGCAGATACATTGAAGTTACATGTGAAAGCTGAAGACCTCATTTACACTTAACAATTCTTAGGAGACAGAGCAATGTCGGTGGAAATACAGTCTCCGTTGTACTGGAACAAAGACCATGATGAAATAAAATCAGAAACACTGAAGTGGTATGAGGAAGAAAAAAATACCCAGCTTAGACAAAATGTTCTTACCAGATAGAACAATGCCGTAGGAAGTTCAACGCAAAAATCAAGTATCCATTACACTTGAATAGTCCTCAAAGAAGTAAAAGCAGATACATTGAAGTTACTTGTGGAAGAATAAATGACCACGTTTAAAGAGACTAAATCGTACCAGATACAGCAATGTTTGTGGAAGTACAGTCTCAGTTATATAGGATCAAAGACCATGATGAAACAAAAGTTGATAAAATGAAGTTGAATGTGGAAGAAGAAAGCCATGTTTACACAGAACAAATCTTAGCAGATAGAACAATGATCAAGGAAGTTCAACGCAAAAATCCGGTATCCATTACAGTAGATGAAATCCTCCAACAAGTTAAACAGATACATTGAAGTTACTTGGGGAAGAATGAATGACTACGGTTATACAGAACAAACATAGGCATATAGAGCTAAGTCGCTGCAAGTACAGTCTCTGTTATACACGATCAAAGACCACGATGAAATGAAAGCTGATAAAATGATTTTGCATGTGGAAGAAGAAAACCAATGTTTACACAGAAAAAAAGTTAGCAGACAGAAAAATGTCGTGCGAGGTTCAACACAAAAATCCAGTCTCCCTTATACTGGATGAAAGACATCAGAGTAGTACACCCAGATGTATTGAAGTTTCATGTGGAAGACAAAAGACCTCATTTACACCTAATAATTCTTAGCAGATACAGCAATGTCGGTGTGAGTACAGTCTCCTTTGTACTGGATCAAAAGCACGATGAAATAAAAGCAGATACACTGAAGTGGCATGAGAAAGAATACACTACCCCTCTTAGACAGAAATGTTCTTAGCAGATTAAATAATGCTGTAGGAAGTTCAACACAAAAATCCAGTATATACTACAGGACTTGAAATCCTCCAAGAAGTAATAGCAGATACACTGAAGTTGCTAGTGGAAAAATAAATGACCACGTTTAGACCGACCAAATCTTATCAGATAGAGCAATTTCGGTGAAGTACAGTCTCTGTTGAACTGGAAGAAAGACTACCATGAAATAAAAGCAGATACAATGAAGGGTCATGAGGAAGAATAAAATACCCGTCTTAGACAAAAATGGTCTTACCAGGTAGACCAATGCCATAGAAAGTTCACCGCAAATATACAGTATCCATCACACTTATAAAGTCCTCCAAGAAGTAAAAGTATATACATTGGAGTTACTTGTGGAAGAATAAATGACCACGTTTAGGCAGAGCAAATCTAAGCAGATACAGCAATGTCGGTGTATGCACAGACTCCCTTGTACAGGATCAAGGACCAAGATGAAATAAAGGCAGATACACTGAAGATGCATGACAATGTATACAATACCCCGCTTATACAAAAAAGTTCTTAGCAGATTGAACAATGCCGTGGGAAGTTCAACGCAAAAAAACAGTGTCCATTACACAAGATGAAATCGTCCAAAAAGTTAAAGCAGATGAATTAAATTTGCAAGTGGAAGAATAAAAGACCACGTTTAGAAAGAACAAATCTTAGCAGATAGAGCAATGTCGGTGGAAATACAGTCTGTTTTGTACCTGATCAAAGACCACGTGAAATAAAAGCAGATACAATGAAGTGGCATGTATGTATACAATACCCCGCTTAGGCAAAAAAGGTCTTAGCATATAGAACAATTCCGAAGGAAGTACAATGCAAAAGTACAGTATTCATTACACTTGAAAGTCCTCCAAGAAGTAAAAGCAGATACATTGAATTTGTTTGTGGAAGATTCAATGATCACGTTCACACAGAACAAATCTTAGCAGATAGACCAATGTCGGTGGAAGTACAGTCTACGTTGTACTGGAACAAAGATCACGATAAAATAAAATCAGAAACACTGAAGTGGCATGAGAAAGAATAAAATACCCCGCTTAGACAAAGCAGGTCTTATCACATAGAACAATACCGTAGGTAGTTCAACACAAAAATCAAGTATGCATTAAACTTGAAGAGTCCTCAAAGAAGTAAAAGTAGATATATTGAAGTTACTTGTGGAAGAATAAATGAGCACATTCACAGAGAACCAATCTTATCAGATACAGCAATGTTGGAGGAGATACAGTCTCCATTATACAGGATCAAAGACCATGAGGAAACAAAAGTTGATAAAATGAGGTTGAATGTGGAAGAAGAAAACCACGTTTACACAGAACAAATCTTATCGTATAGAACAATGCCCAACGAAGTTCAACGCAAAAATCCAGTATCCATTACACTTGATGAAATCCTACAAGAAGTTAAAGCAGGTACATTGAAGTTGCTAGTGGAAGAATAAATGACCACATTTCTACAGAACAAACCCGGGCAGATAGAGCAAAGTCAGTGGAAGTACAGTCTCTGTTATACACGATCAAAGACCACGATGAAATGAAAGCCGAGAAAATGAAGGTGCCTGTGGAAGAAGAAAACCAATGTTTGCACAGAATAAATATTAGCAGAGAGAAAAATGCCGTGGGAGGTTCAACACAAAAATCCAGTCTCCCTTATACTGGATGAAAGACATCGAAGTAGTAAACGCAGATGTATTGAAGTTGCATGAGGAAGACTAAAGATCTCATTTACACTTAACAATTCTTAACAGATAGAGCAATGTCGGTGTGAGTACAGTCTCCTTTGTACTGGATCAAAGACCACGATGAAATAAAAGCAGACACACTGAAGTTGCATGAGAAAGAATAAAATACCCCACTTAGACAAAAAAGTTCTTAGCAGATTGAACAATGCCAAAGGACATTCAACGCAAAAATCCTATATATATTACACGAGTTGAAATCCTCCAAGAAGTTAAAGAAGATATATTGAACTTGCTAGTGGAAGAATGAGTGACCACGTTTAGACAAAAGAAATCTTAGCAGATGGAGCAATTTCGGTGGAAGTACAGTCTCCGTTGTACTGGAAGGAAGACCACGAAGAAATAAAAGCAGATACATTGAAATGGCATGAGGAAGAATAAAATACCCCCTTAGGCAAAAAGGTCTTACCTAATAGACCAAAGCTGTAGAATGTTCACCGCAAATATACAGTATCCATTACACTTGAAAATTCCTCCAAGAAGTAAAGCAGATATGTTGAAGTTGCTTGTGGAAGAATATATGACCACATTTAGACAGAACAAATCTAAGCAGATACAGCAATGTCGGTGTATGAACAGACTCCTTTGTACTGGATCAGAGACCACGATGAAATAAAAGCAGATACAGTGAAGATGCATGAGAAAGAATACACTACCCCGCTTAGACAAAAAAGTTCTTAGCATATTGAACAATACCGTTGGAAGTTCAACGCAAAAATCCACTATCCATTACACAAGATGAAATCGTCCAAGAATTTAAAGCAGATAAATAAAAGTTGCTTGTGGAAAAATAAAAGACCACGTTTAGAAAGAACAAATATTAGCAGATAGAGCAATGTCGGTGGAAGTGCAGTCTTTTTTGTACTGGATCAAAGACCACGATGAAATAAAAGCAGATACACTGAAGTGGCATGAGGAAGAATAAAATACCCCTCTTAGACAAAAAAGTTCTTAGCACCTAGAACAATGCCGAAGATAGTTCAAGGCAAAAATCCAGTATCCATTACACTTGAAAAGTCCTCCAAGAATTAATAGCAGATACATTGAATTTGCATGTGTAAGAATGAAGACCTCATTTACACTTAACAATTCTTAGCAGAGAGAGCAATATCGGAGTAAGTACAGTCTCTTTTGTAAGACCACGATGAAGTAAAAGCAGATACACTGAAGTTGCCTGAGGTAGAATACAATTCCCGGCTTAGTCAAAAAAGTTCTTAGCATATAGAACAATGCCAAAGGAAGTTCAACGCAAAAATACAGTATTCATTACACTTGAAAAGCCCTCCAAGAAGTAAAAGCAGATAAATTGAAGTTGCTTGTGGAAGATTCAATGACCATGTTTAGACAGAATATATCTTAGCAGATAGAGCAATGTCGGTGGAAGTACATCTCCGGTGTACTGGAGCAAAGACCATGATGAAATAAAATCAGAAACACTGAAGTGGCATGAGGAAGAAAAATATACCCCGCTTAGACAAAAAAGGTCTTACCAGATAGAACAATACCGTAGGAAGTTCAACAGAAAAATCAAGTATGCATTACACTTGAAGAGTCCTCAAAGAAGTAAAAGCAGATACATTGAAGTTACTTGTGGAAGAATAAATGACCACATTTACAGAGACCAAATCTTACCAGATACAGCAATGTTGGTGAAAGTACAGTCTCCATTACACAGGATCAAAGTCCATGATGCAACAAAAGTAGATTAAATGAGGTTGAATGTGGTAGAAGAAAAACGCATTTACACAGAACAAATCTTAGCAAATAGAACAATGCCCAAGGAAGTTCAACGCAAAAATCCAGCATCCATTACACTTGATGAAATCCTAAAAGAATTTAAAGCAGATACATGGAAGTTGCTAGTGGAAGAATAAATGACCACATTTATACAGAACATACCCAGGCAGAAAGAGCAAAGTCGGTGGAAGTACAGTCTCTGTTATACACAATCAAAGACCACGATGAAATTAAAGCCAAGAAAATAAAGTTGCATGTGGAAGAAGAAAACCAATGTTTGCACGGAATGAATGTTAGCAGAGAGAACAATGCCGTGGGAGGTTCAACACAAAAATCCAGTCTCCCTTATACTGGATGAAAGACATCGAAGTAGGAAACGCAGATGTATTGAAGTTGCATGAGGAAGATTAAAGATCTCATTTACATTTAACAATTCTTAGCTGATACAGCAATGTCGGTGTGAGTAGAGTCTCCTTTGTACTGGATCAAAGACCAAGAAGAAATAAAAGCAGATACACTGAAGTTGCATGAGAAAGAATAAAATATCCCACTTAGACAAAAAGGTTCTTAGCAGATTGAACAATGCCGTAGGACATTCAATGCAAAATCCAGTATATATTACACGAGTTGAAATCCTCCAAAAAGTTAAAGAAGATACATTGAAGTTGCTAGTGGAAGAATAAATGACCACGTTTAGACAAAAGAAATCTTAGCAGATAAAGCAATTTCGGTGGAAGTACTGTCTCCGTTGTACTGGAAGAAAGACCATGATGATATAAAAGCACATACACTTAAGTGGTATTGCCGGGGCCAACCGGCAGCAAACCAGGGTTCGCAGATTGGGATTCCTGAAATAGGGGGCAAGGACTAGGAAAAAATAGAAGAGAGACAAACAGATGGGGTTCAGGAGGGCTACAGCCCAAATCAGGAGCCACAGCTTAAGAAGCCTGCAGCCCAAGACCGTAGCCCAGTTTATTTCCAGTTCTCAATCTTAAATACACTTCTTTAAACTAGGGAACTGCCAGGGGCTACATTCGTACAAACAGTATCAAGTCTGAAATAGGTTGAATGAGAAGCTATCAAGTCCCAAACAGGTTAAATGAGAAGCTATTGACACAGCCCAAAATCATAAGAGCTTACTTCCTTGTGTACTCAATTGTGCGGGTCCAAGGTCACTGACCCCACAGTCACAGTCACTGACCCCACAGTCAGTCCCCAACATCTCCCCCGTCTTTATTTTAAAAGAAACACAAGTGCAATTTTTTACTCTTTTCTATACCCCTAATTTATCCTGTCACATTTTCCAAAAATGACTTTGGTCCCTTGGTCTAATGGGGATTGATGGGCGGAGATTCAACTTCTGTGACTTCTTCAAGCTGACTCAGGGGTGTTGTCACTGTGCTTGACCAGGGACCTTAAGAAGCCTAGCCTATTTTATCAAGGGGTTGCAAGGATTAGATATTAGGAACAATAATTTACTCCAAACTAGAGATCATATTTGACATTTAACAACTGCACAAACCATCTTTGGCTACAATAGTGTAGCTTACATAGCACCCATTTGCAAAGGCTTTTTCTTGATTGTCTGGGGAACTAAATTTCTGCAACCTTAAACAATGCTTTAGTTGTCAGATCCACAAACTTTCCTGAATTTGTGGCTGGAGTCAAATCAAACTTTACTCAGTTAGAACTTTAAACTACCACTATCACAGATGATTGACAAGTTCCTGCCCAGTTATGAAAGGCATGGGCATTAGTAAGGCATGCTTACAAACTATTCTATGACCTCCCAGCTCTGATTAATATTGAATGGCCAAGCACGAGTGACTCTAGGATCTGACACCATCTCTGCCATCCATGCAGAGGCTTTCTGTATCTAGATACTTCATTGTCCCAGTAGTGTCTCTCCACACAGGGATAAACATCCCATGGGCATTTCACATGCTTGGTTGCTGGACTTGAACTCGGGGTCTGGGTACTGTCCCTCAGCTCTCCAGCTCAAGGCTAGCACTCTGCCACTTTGAGCTCCAAATCAACTCTGCCTCAATTAGCACTCTGCTGCCAGATTAGACACCACAGTCTCACAGGGACTTTGCTTTGCCCGGGGTTGGCTCAGAACTGCAGTTTTCAGATCAGTGAGTCCTACAAAAGGCCACGTTACTCCAATTGAAGCAACAAGGTGGTCAACACAGAAATAGTCTCTAAGCATGAGCTTACCTAGAACCTGGTAAAAGCCAAAGTTACATCTGAATAAGGATTGCTGTTCTTCTCCATGGGCTAGCTGGAAGTTACAAGAGCAAGCTGAAATAGCAATTAAGCAATTACTTTGGTAGACCTGATTTTCCTTCTTTCTCTTTCTTAAAACATTTAAGACAACTTCACTTTCAAATATTGTTCAGAAACCCATTTCTAATGTTCTTTAAAACGTTTACACTTTTTAACTTAAACACTTAACATTTTAGTCTTCATTTGCATTTGAAAAACCTTTAAGGGCTCAAGGCACTCCCTTTTCTCCAGGTCTCCTTGGGCTCAAGGAACGCCCTTTGCCTTCAGGCCTCCTTTTAGAAGAGGCATTTTTTTTCCTTCAGTTAAGAATGCTGCCTAGAACTCCCACAGTTTAAACCCAAATAACAATTTTTCCCTAATTCAAGAACTATAGACATCAGTGCACCAAAAGTCTAAGTCTGGACTTAGTTTCCTCTCCTTTTTAAAATACACCCAATAGCATGGAGATAAACCTTTAAACATTCCTTTAAAATACTAATCACATTATCCACATTTTACCATGAGATTTCTAGTGTCAGTTTGCAAGAAAAGACAGACAGACAAAGTTTCTGACGTTAATGAACAATTTTACATTTAAATCTCTAATACATGTCTCCAAACTTTAACTTAAAGTAATAAATCCCAAATACCCTAACACCTCTGTGCTAAACAGGATACAATGTTTACAATGTAAACAGCTGTATGCCTTGCAATAAAATGCAGATTTCAGGATCTAGAAAAACATTTACCAGTTTTTCTTTAAGACAATGCAATAATCCTTTGAGACATAGGAAACATTCAAACCTAATATTTTTGTTGAAGTTTTAAGCTTATATTTACCCAATTGTCTTTGTGTTTAAGTATAAATTTATCCATTGTTTTATACAGCATGCTGACAATTTAACCTTGAACATGTTCACTCACTCATTCACACACATTCATACTCAAAGATCATAAAGCGCGCAAAATTAATATCGGCCGTTCAATTTCCGGAAGTTTGTGTCAAGAGAGTTTTGCCAATTTTACTCTTACAGGTGAGATCCAGGTTCAAAACAAAACTTTTTGCAAGGCAACTTGGCTGGAATTTATTTTTCCAGGGCTTGTTACAACTGCAGACATGGGGGAGCGGCCATGATAGGCCCAGAAATGTTCAAATAAATAACAAGGATGTGTGCTTGAGTACACACAGAAAAACCATAAGGATCCATACTTAGAAATGGTACCAATTTTAAGACAAAACTGGACAAGGAAAAATATGTAACATGAACAAGACAGAGAAACGGAGACTTTTAAATAATCAGACATTGACATATAACAAGAAAATTGGACTCAATCAGATACACTTAACACAAAAAACATGAGCTCAAATGAATGTTTTCACCAAACAGTTATTTTTAGATTTAGACATGTCTTGCTGGTGGGACTCTCAGGTATGCCTTGTTATCGACAAGAAACTCAGAAGGGGAGGGGGGGTCAAGGCGTCCCTTGACCACCCAGGCCTCTGTTTTAGGCCCACAGTGCACCTTTTCAAACAAACAAACAAAAATACAATAAAATAAAAAGCAGACATACAAGGGGGTCAGCCGACTTCTACTTACCTCTGGAGGCCTTTGCTTTTCACCTGGGCATCTTTTACAAAAAAGGTTATTAAGAAGAGGGAAGGTAAAGACAAAATAATGTCACATATTAAATTGTGTAGAGTCAATGAATATGTTAAAAGGTCCCTACATAATAGTAAAAGGAGGAGGAACACGGCTCATATGAATGTGTGGAACAAGTGGATGAGTAGCAGTCCCAATTGACATGCACAAATAACTCAGGTCCTTCCCACATCGCAGGATGCACCAATGGAGGGTTGGGGGTGTAGGCCCAGTGAGTCGCTGCTTGGATGGCCATTGTCACTCTCCACGATCCGAACGCAGCGTTCAGGCAGCCAGCGGGCGTCATTTTCTCCTTGTGAAAAAACACATACATGCCCTCGACCCCAGATTAGAACAGGATCGGGTCCATGCCAAGCACCAGTTAGGGGATCCTTCCACTTTACTAAGGCAAAAAGACGCTGCTCTCTTTTTTCCCAGAATCGCTGAGCAGCAGATAAATTATTTGAATCCAAATTCAAAAAATTTAAAACAAATAAAGCATGACTAAGTATTTTCACAGGGCTAGAGGGATACGACTCTCCTTTCTGTATTTTAGCAATTTGATGTTTTAATAATCCATTAGCTCTCTCCACGATGCCTTGACCTTGAGGATTGTAAGGAATGCCTGTAATATGAGTGATATTATAGGAATGGCAGAAGGATTGAAATGCTCGGCCTGCATAGCCAGGGCCATTATCTGTTTTTATTTGCGAGGGAATCCCCATCATAGCAAAGCATCGAATGCAGTGAGAAATACAATGTTTAGTGGCTTCCCCAGCAAGGGGGGTGGCCAAGATAAAATTAGAATAAGTATCTACAGTAACATGAACATATTTTAATCGGCCAAATGATGGAACATGCGTGACATCCATCTGCCAAATGTGATTAGAAAGCAGTCCTCGTGGATTTATACCTAAATGGGGACACAGTTGGAGCAAGTCTTAACTATTTGTCGTGCTGCTTCTCTAGATAATTTAAACTGTCGGCGCAGGGCTCGACTCTTTTGATGGTGGATGGCATGTGACTGCTTAGCAAGTTCAACCTGAGTTAAGTAAACTCTGGTGGCGGAGTCAGTAACTGCATTGCCCTCACTTAAAGGGCCAGGAAGATTAGTGTGAGCTCGAACAAAGCCAAAAAAACAAGGGTGGTTGCGAGAACAAAGCAAAGTTTGTACTTGGCGAAATTGGGTCTGAATATTGGAGTTAGTAGTTCCAATAAAGGGAACAGTTTCTATGACTTGAAGAGCACGAATTACATATTGACTGTCTGAGTATAAGTTAAAGGGCTCGTCTTGTAACAGGACGAGTGCTTGTAAAACAGCCTCTAATTCCACCTCTTGGGCGGAGGAAAAACCCGTAACCCAAGATTGAGTTTTCCCATTAATGGTCAAAGCAGCCGTTCCATTAGAGGATCCATCTGTAAATACCAAAGCGGCAGAAGATAAAGGCGAGGCCTGTACTATGGAAGGAAATAGAAACGTATGACATGCAGCAAATTGGAGAAGTTTGTTAGACGGGTAGTGATGCAAAATTTTTCCCGTATAATTGGCCCAAGCAATGGCCCAAGGATCGCAAAGGGCGAATAGCCAATCTTGTTGTTGTAGATTATATGGGACACAGATAAAATGAAGTTCCTGACCTAAACATTTACGGGAATCCACTCGGCACATATGTATCAGATTAGCTACCAATTCGTAGTAGGAGGTCAGCACTTTGCCGGGTGTTGATGGTAGATAAAGCCATAAAAGTGGGCCATCAGCCACAATACAGCAGTTGGGGAGTGAGAAGTAGCTAAAATGTAAACTCCCCATGGTTTAGAATAGTCACAATAGGTCACTTGTTGCTGGGAAATTGCCTTTTCTACAATTTGGATGGCCCTCCTGGCGTCAGGGTTTAATTCGCGCAAGGATGTAGGGTTGGTATCTCCTTTTAAGAGATCAAAGAGGGGTTTTAACTCTCCTGTGGAGAGCTTTAGATAAGGCCGAAGCCAATTTATTTCTCCTAAGAATTGCTGAAAATCATGAAGAGTTCTTAAGTGTGAAGTATTTAATTGTATTTTTTGGCTTTTAAAATAGTGTGGGCCTAATATATGGCCTAGATATGTAAAAGTCTTGAGGCGCCAGGGGTATAGTATAGAAACAATCCTTCAAATCTATAATAATCTTATAAGTATCCTTTGGGATTGCCATGGGTGAAGGCAAGCCAGGCTGTAAGGCCCCCATCAGTTCCATAGTGGCGTTCACTTTCCTCAAATCCTGTAACAGCCTCCATTTACCTGACTTTTTCTTTATAACAAAAATTGGAGAGTTCCATGGAGAGTTAGAAGGGGCCACATGTCCCAAGTCCAGCTGTTCCTGTACCAGCTGCCGTACTGCAATGATATTTTCTAGTGAAAGAGGCCACTGTTCGACCCATACCGGTTCTTCAGAGAGCCAATTTATGGGATCAGCATGAGGGGCAGGACAAAATACAGCCCCCGTTAAAGAATACCCTAATCCTTGTCTCGTAGGGTGAGACTGGGGTTGGAGTGGCTCTAGCTCCCCCTGTGCTGCTCGGCCTAGTCCCCTAAAGGGGTGGAGGCCTTGATCAGGTAACTGCTTAGTGACCGCCGCACTAGGACTATACATATACACTCCCATTTTTTCCATGATATCACGACCCCATAAATTAATTGGCAGATGATCCAAGACAAATGGCTGAAAATGACCAGAGTGCCCTTCCTCATCTCTCCAAACAAGGATCGCACTGCTCTGCTGTGGGTCAGTTGCTTGCCCAACCCCCTGTAGGGAAGTCATAGAGGTTGTCAGGGGCCATTGGGCTGGCCAATGTTTTTTAGATATCACAGACACATCTGCTCCAGTGTCTAATATTCCTTTAAAGGGCTTTTCTTGTATAAATATAGTCATCTCAGGCCTCTCTTGTTTTATGCTTTGTACCCAATAGATATCAGTAGATCTAAATCCTCTCTGTCCACATGGGGAATTAGCAGTCTCCCGGGAGGTAAAGGCACAAGTATTAGTTGTGCTAATTTTTGACCAGCTGGGATCGATACCATGTGTTTCGGGGCAGAGGCCATAACTTTGATTTCTCCAGTAAAATCCTGGTCAATTTTGCCAGGTATAATCTGTATCCCTTTAAGGGCTGAGCTACTTCGCCCTAACAGCAATGCAGCCACTCCCGGGGGAAGGGGGCCGAAGACCCCCGTGGGGAGAGCTTGTGTCCCCATCTCTGGGGTCAATACTGAGCAGGTGGAGGAACAGAGGTCCAATCCTGCACTGCCTGGGGTTGCATGGAGGAGGCTGGAGACTGATCTTGGGGGGTTGTTAGAAGATGCACTTGTGGCCGAGAAGAGGGAGGGACTGCACCATGGTTTTGCGGGGCCAGGGGCTGGCCCCTTCTCCAGTTTCCCAAAAACGGGCAGCCATTGCGATTTGTTGCTGACTTGCAATCTTTAGCCCAGTGCTTCCCTTTACCACAGCGTGGACATGTGCCAGGTGATTTTTCTCTCTTTTGCCTGGCCTGGCGTGGGCATTGCGTCATCCAATGTCCTATTTGTCCACAAGAAAAGCAACGCCCTGGGGGTCTAGCATCCCGAGAATGCGCTGACCTCTATATTTTAGAAACTCAGTAACAGTCTTTCCTTGAGGAGCGGCGGCTAAGGTAAGGCCTTGTACATGGGAGGGTCCAATATCAGCACACAGTGAAATAAAGTCCGTGATTCCTCCCTTATTCCTATGGGGTCTGATAGCCGCCTGACAGGCGGCGTTGGCATTTTCATAGGCTATGTGTCTAACTATAATCTTCCTTGCATTCTCATCTTGTACTAGGCGGTCTGCAGTCTCCATTAATCGAGACAAAAATTCTAGATAAGGTTCATTCGGTCCCTGTTTAACTTCTACTAGATTTTTTGTACCATTGGAATTACATAACCTTTTCCAAGCCGCTCTGGCAGCAGCATTTATTTGCAAATAGGCCTCCTTTGCATAACCCAATTGATCTTCGGTGTTTTTATAGGTTCCCTCTCCTAACAACTGATCAACAGTGTAAGGCAGGTTCTTAGACCTATTTGTTTCAATTTTAGCCCGACACTGTGCAGTGAACTCTGTCTCCCATAATAAGTACTCTCCTACACTAAGGCATGTTCTGGCAAGCCGCTTCCAGTCATTTGGGCATGCAATACCAGCACACGCGGTATTTACTTGAGTAAAAGGGGCAGTTGGCCCATATTGGGAGCAGGCACTCTTTAAATCCTGTAACAGTTTAACAGGAACAGGTTGATGGTATACTTGTTCATCATGATCAACTAAACTAGGGAAGCATCGAGGCCCTGAAATATCTTCCCTCTCTCTAGCAGCCTGAGTCAGGTTTAATTGCGATGCACTGTGCCTGGTTGTAGTGCCTGTTAAAAGAGACTTGTTGCTAGGGCCTTTAGGCTTGCCTAAAGGTTGAAAAAGTGATTGAGGCCGTAAGGCTGCAGCCGGTGGCGGTGGGTGTGAGGGGTAAGGTTTAGAATCAGACACCATAGTGGCCTGAGGGTCATAGTTCTTTCCTACTTCTATGGGGGCTCTCTGCTCCATCCCCATTTTCGATAGAAAATGTAGCATTTCTTCTAACTTTTTCTCTATCGTAGCCATCCGGCCCTCCATTGACTCATCATAACTTTCCTCCTTGATATTCAAACCTGAATTCTGATACTCAATATCTACTGGTTGTTGTTCCCTTTTCAAGATCTCACTTAGACTCTCTTGGGCTGCGGCATATGGCTCAGCCTCAGGGTTTTCAGAAGGGTCCTTTAATTCATAAAGTTCCCTTAATTCAAGATTAAGTTCAGCATTCTCATGTTGAGGATCTATGCATTCACTTACTAAATTCCATACATCAATAGCCTCTACTGGGGTCTTTTCGGGGCCATATACATTATAATATTCTTGAATTCTTTTTCCTATCCGCTGCCAGGTTTTTTGGAATTCCTCCTCTATAAACCTCGGGCATGCCTCCTCGACAAACTGTAGGAAGCTCTGAAGCACCCCTTTTTCCACCCACGTTCCGTGGGCTTCAAGTAGGCCTGTTAAGATCGGTAGAAATAACCTATGGCTATTAACTTGACCCATAATTTTTACTCCTGACTATACACTCTCTTAAGATACTCTCTTAATAGTCCTACGATGTGTTACTCACCACAGGGAGGGGTCCTTCACCTTCGTCCCAGATTTTCAGGGTCCCTGTTCGGGCGCCAGATGCCGGGGCCAACCGGCAGCAAACCAGGGTTCGCAGATTGGGATTCCTGAAATAGGGGGAAGGACTAGGAAAAAATAGAAGAGAGACAAACAGATGGGGTTCAGGAGGGCTACAGCCCAAATCAGGAGCCACAGCTTAAGAAGCCTGCAGCCCAAGACCGTAGCCCAGTTTATTTCCAGTTCTCAATCTTAAATACACTTCTTTAAACTAGGGAACTGCCAGGGGCTACATTCGTACAAACAGTATCAAGTCTGAAATAGGTTGAATGAGAAGCTATCAAGTCCCAAACAGGTTAAATGAGAAGCTATTGACACAGCCCAAAATCATGATAAGAGCTTACTTCCTTGTGTACTCAATTGTGCGGGTCCAAGGTCACTGACCCCACAATCACGGTCACTGACCCCACAGTCAGTCCCCAACATGGCATGAGGAAGAATAAAATATCCCTCTTAGGCCAAAAACTTCTTACCAGATATACCAATGCCGTAGAAAGTTCACCGAAAATATACAGTATCCATTATACTTGAAAAGTCCTCCAAGGAGTAAAAGCAGATACATTGCAGTTGCTTGTTGAAGAATAAATGACCACGTTTACAGAGAACAAATCTAAGCAGATACAGCAATGTCGGTGTATGTACAGATTTCTTTGTACTGGATCAGAGACCACGATGAAATAAAAGCAGATACACTGAAGTTGCATGAGGTAGAATGCCATAACCCGCTTAGTCAAACAGTTCTTAGCATATAAAACAATGCCAAAGGAAGTTCAAAGCAAAAATACAGTATTCTTTACACTTGAAAATCCTCCATGAAGTAAGAGCAGATACATTGAAGTTGCTTGTGGAAGATTCAATGACCACATTTAGACAGAACAAATCTTAGCACATACAACAGTGTCGGTGGAAGTACAGTCTCCATTGTACTGGAACAAAGACCATGATGAAATAAAATCAGAAACACTGAAGTGGCATGAGGAAGAATAAAATACCCCTCTTAGACAAAAAAGATCTTACCAGACAGAACAATACCGTAGGAAGTTCAACGCAAAAATCAAGTATCCATTACACTTGAATAGTCCTCAAAGAAGTAAAAGCAGATATATTGAAGTTACTTGTGGAAGAGTAAATGAGCACATTTAGAGAACAGTCTTATCAGATACAGCAATGTTGGTGGAAGTACAGTCTCCGTTATACAGGATCAAAGAACATGATGAAACAAAAGTTGATTGCCATGGCCAGCCGGCAGCAAACCAGGGTTCGCGGATTGGGATTCCTGAAATAGGGGCAAGGACTACGAAAAAATAGAAGAGAGACAAACAGATGGAGTTCGGGAGGACTACAGCCCAAGTCAGCAGCCCAAGAAGGCTGTGAGCTCCAGATTGCCGCCTAAGACTCTCCCGTTTATTTTAAGTTCCGACCTTAAATACTCTTCATAAAACTAGGGAATTGCCAGAGGCTACATTCATACAAAATAGTAAACAAGTCACATATAGGATAAATGAGAAAGGATTAACATTGCTTAAAGTCATCCTGATAAGAACTGATTGACATTGCTTAAAGTTATCCTGATAAGAGTTACTTCCTTGTGTATAGAGTTGTGTAGGTCCAAGGTCAGGTCCAAGGTCATTGACCCCACAGTTGGTCCCCAAAAGTTGATAAAATGAAGTTGAATATGGAAGAAGAATACCATGTTTACACAGAAGAAATCTTAGCAGATAGTTCAATGCAAAAATCCAGTATCCATTACACTGGATGAAATCCACCAAGTAGTTGCTTGGGGAAGAATAAATGACCACGTTAATACAGAACAAACCTAGGCAGATAGAGCAAAGTCCATGGAAATACAGTCTCTTTTATATACGACCATAGACCACGTGAAATAAAAGCTGATAAAACGAAGTTGCATGTGGAAGAAGAAAACCGATGTTTACACAGAATAAATGTTAGCAGAGAGAACAATGCCATGGGAGGTTCAACACAAATATGCAGTCTCCCTTATACTGGATGAAAGACATCTAATTAGTAAACGCAGATGTATTGAAGTTGCATTTGGAAGACTAAAGACGTCATTTACACTTAATTCTTAGCAGATAGAGCAATGTCGGTGTGAGTACAGTCTTCTTTGTACTGGATCAAAGACCACGATGAAATAAAAGCAGGTGCATTGAAGTAGCATGAGGAATAATAAAATACCCCTCTTAAACAAAAAAGTTCTTAGCACGTAGAAAAAAGCCATAGATAGTTCAACGTAAAAATCCAAGATCCAGTGGCCGGGAGTTTGGCTTTGTGGTTGAGTGCTTGCCTAGCATGCACCAAGACCCAAGTTCAATTCCTCGGTACCACATACATAGAAAAAAGCCGAAAGTTGTGCTGAGGCTCAAGTGGTAGAGCTCTAGCCTTCAGAAAGTCCAAGGAGAATGATCAGGCCCTGAGACCAAGCCCAGGACTGGCAAAAAAAAATCCAGTATCCATTACACTTGAAAAGTCCTCCAAGAAGTAATAGCAGATATATTGAAGTTGCTTGTGGAAGATTCAGTGACCACGTTTAGACAAAACAAATCTTAGCAGATAGAGAAATGTCGGCTGCATGTGGAAGAATGACGACCTCATTTACACTTAACAATTCCTAGCGGAGAGAGCACGTTTAGACTGAACAAATCTTAGCAGATAGAGCAATTTCAGTGGAAGTTCAATCTTCGTTGTACTGGAAGAAAGACCACGATGAAATAAAAGCAGCTACACTGAAGTGGCATGAGGAAGAAAAAAATAACCCCTTAAGCCAAAAAGTTCTTACCAGATAGACTAATGCCATAGAAATTTCACCGCAAATATGCAGTATCCATTACACTTGAAAAGTCCTCCAAGAAGTAAAAGCAGATACATTGAAGTTGCTTGGGGAAGAATAAATGACCACGTTTAGAGAGAACAAATCTAAGCAGATACAGCAGTGTCGGTGTATGTACAGACTCCTCTGTACTGGATCAAAGATGACGATGAAATAAAAGCAGAAACACTGAACATGCATGAGAGAGAATACAATACCCCACTTAGACAAAAAAGTTCTTAGCAGATTGAACAATGCCACGGGAAGTTCAACACATAAATCCACTATCCGTTACACAAGATGAAATCATCCAAGAAGTTAAAGCAGACAAATTAAAGTTGCTAGTGGAAGAATAAAAAACCACGTTTAGAAAGAAAAATCTCAGCAGACAGAGCAATGTCGGTGGAAGTATAGTCTCCTTTGTGCTGGATCAAAGACCACGATGAAATAAAAGCAGATACACTGAAGTTGCATGAGAAAGAATACAATACCCCGCTTAGACAAAAAAGTTCTTAGCGGATTGAACAATGCCTCAGGAAGTTCAATGTAAAAATCCAGTATATATTACACGAGTTGAAATCCTCCAAGAAGTTAAAAAAGATACATTGAAGTTGCTAGTGGAAGAATAAATGACCACGATTAGACAGAACAAATCTTAGCAGGTAGAGCAATGTCGGTGGAAGTACAGTCTCTTTTGTACTGGATCAAAGATCAAGATGAAATAAAAGCAGATATACTGAAGTGGCATGAGGAAAAAAAATACCCCGCTTAGAGAAAAAAGTTCTTACCAGAAAGAACAATGCCGTGGACAGCTCAACGCAAAAATCCAATAAACATTACACTTGAATATTCATCCAAGATGTAAAAGCTGATACATTGAAGTTGCATAAGGAAGAATAAAGACCTCATTTACACTTAACAATTCTCAGCAGATATAGCAATGTCGGTGTAAGTACACTCTCCCTTGAACTGGAACAATGACCACGATGAAATAAAAGCAGATACCCTGAAGTGGCATGAGGAAGAATACAATACCGCTTAGACAAAAAAGTTCTTACTGCATAGAACAATACCATAGGAAATTGAACGAAAAAACCCAGTATCAATTTCACTGTATAAAATTCTCCAAGAAGTAAAAGCAAATACATTGAAGTTGCTTGTGGAAGAATAAATGACCAGGTTTAGACAGTACAAATCTTAGCAGATAGATCAATGTCGGTGGAAGTACAGTCCCCTTTGTACTGGAACAAAGAACATGATGAAATAGAATCAGAAACAGTGAAGTGGCATGTGGAAGAAAAAATACACTTCTTAGAAAAAAAAATTCTTACCCGATAGAACAATACCCTAGGAAGTTCAATGCAAAAATCTAGTATCCATTACACTTGATTAGTCCTCAAAAAAGTAAAACCAGATACATTGAAGTTACTTGTGGAAGAATAAATGACCACATTTACAGAGAACAAATCTTATCAGATACAGCAATGTTGGTGGAAGTACAGTCTCCGTTACACAGGATCAAAGACTATGATGAAACAAAAGTTGATAAAATGAAGTTTAATGTGGAAGAAGAAAACCACGTTTACACAGAGAACAAATCTCAGCAGATAGAACAATGCCCAAGGAAGTACAACGCAAAAATCCAGTATCCATTACACTGGATGAAATCCTCCAAGAAGTTAAAGCAGATACATTGAAGTTGCTTCGGGAAGAATAAATGACTACGTTTATACAGAACAAACCTAGGCAGATAGAACAAAGTCCCTGGAAGTACAGTCTAGGGTATACACGATCAAAGATCATGATGAAATAAAAGCTGACAAACTGAAGTTGCATGTGGAAGAAGAAAATCAATGTTTACACAGAATAAAAGTTAGCAGACAGAACAATGCCGTGGGAGGTTCAACACAAAAATTCAGTCTGCCTTATATGGACTGAAAGACATCGAATTAGTAAATGCAGGTGTATTGAAGTTGCATGTGGAAGACTAAAGACCTCATATACACTTAACAATTCTTAGCAGATACAGCAATGTCGGTTTATGGACAGACTCCTTTGTAGTGGATCTAAGACCACTATGAAATAAAAGCAGATACACTGAACTAGCATGAGGAAGAATACAATACCCCGCCTAGACTAAAAAGTTCATAGTAGAGTGAACAATGCCGAAGAAAGTTCAACGCAAAAATCCAGTATCCATTACACAAGAGGAAATCCTCCAAGAAGTTAAAGCAGATACATTGAAGTTGCTTGTGGAAAAATAAATGACCAGGTTTAGACAGAACATATCTTAGCAGATGCAGGAATGTTGGTGTAGTTACAGCCTCCTTTGAACTGGATCAAAGACCACTGTGAAATAAAAGCAGTTGCATTGAAGTGGAATGAGGCAGAATAAAATACCCATCTCACACAAAAATTTCTTGCCAGATAGAACAATGCCATAGATATTTCAACGCAAAAATCCAATATCCATTACACTTGAAAAGTCATCCAAGATGTAAAAAGCTGATTCATTGAAATTGCATGAGGAAGAATATAGAACTCATTTACACTTAAAAATACTTAGCAGATAGAGCAAAGTCGGTGTAAGTACACTCTCTGTTGCACTGGAACAACGACCACGATGAAATAAAAGTAGATACCCCGAACTGGCAAGAGGAAGAATATAATACACCACTTAGACAAAAAAGCTCTTACCGCATAGAACAATAGGGTAGGAAGTTGAAAGCAAAAACCCAGTATCAATTACACTGGATGAACTCCTCCAAGAAGTAAAAGCAAATACATTGAAGTTGTTGGTGGAAGAATAAATCACCACATTTACAGAGAACAAATCTTATCAGATACAGCAATGTTGGTCTAAGTACACTCTCTGTTAAACACGATCAAAGACCATGATGAAAGAAAAGTTGATAAAATGAAGTTGAATGTGGACGAAGAAAACCACATTAACACAGAACAAATCTTAGCACATAGTACAATGCCCAAGGAGGTTCAACACAAAAATCGAGTATGTATTACACGAATTGAAATCCTCCAAGAAGTTAAAGAAGATACCTTGAAGTTGCTAGTGGAAGAAAAAATGACCACGTTTAGACAGAACAAATCTTAGCAGATAGAGCAATTTCGGTGAAAGTACAGTCTCAGTTGTACTGGAAGAAAGACCCCGATGAAACAAAAGCAGATACACTGAAGTGGCATGAGGAAGAATAAAATACCCCTCTCAGGCAAAAAAGTTCTTATCACTAGACCAATGCCATAGAAAGTTCACCGCAAATAAACAGTATTCATTACACTTGAAACGTCCTCCAAGAAGTAAAACCAGATACACTGAAGTGGCATGAGGAAGAATAAAATACCCATCTTAGACAAAGAACTACTTAGCACGTAGAACAATGCCATAGATAGTTCAACGCAAAAATCCAGAATCCATTACACTTGGAAAGTCCTCCAAGAAGTAATAGCAGATACATTGAAGTTGCATATGGAAGAATGAAGACCTCATTTACACTTAACAATTCTTAGCAGAGAGAGCAATATCGGAGTAAGTACAATCTCCTTTGTACTGGATCAAAGACCACGATGAAATAAAAGCAGATACACTGAAGTTGCATGAGGTTGAATACAATACCCCGCTTAGTCAAAAAAGTTCTTACTATGTAGAACAATGCCAAAGGAAGTTCAAAGCAAAAATACAGTATTCTTTACACTTGAAAGTCCTCCAAAAAGTAAAAGCAGATACATTGAAGTTTCTTGTGGAAGATTCAATGACCACGTTTAGACAGAACAAATCTTAGCAGATAGAGCAATGTCGGTGGAAGTACAGACTCCATTGTACTGGAACAAAGACCATGATGAAATAAAATAAGAAACAATGAAGTGGCATGAGGAAGAATAAAATACCCCGCTTAGACAAAAAAGGTCTTAGCACGTAGAACAATTCCGTAGATAGTTCAACGCAAGAATCCAGTATCCATTACACTTGAATAGTCCTCAAAGAAGTAAAAGCAGATACATT
Source organism: Megascapheus bottae (assembly GCF_031878675.1). Lineage (NCBI taxonomy): Eukaryota > Metazoa > Chordata > Mammalia > Rodentia > Geomyidae > Megascapheus > Megascapheus bottae. The sequence goes on from NW_028327685.1 coordinate 113,820, forward strand.
GAAGTTACTTGTAGAAGAATAAATGACCACATTTACAGAGAACAAATCTTATCACATACAGCAATGTTGGTAGAAGTACAGTCTCTGTTATACAGGATCAAAGACCATGATGAAACAAAAGTTGATAAAATGAAGTTGAATGTGGAAGAAGAAAACCATGTTTACACAGAACAAATCTTAGCAGATAGAACATGCCCAAGGAAGTTCAACACAAAAATTCAGTATCCATTACGCTGGATGAAATCTTCTAAAAAGTTAAAGCAGTTACATTGAAGTTGCTTGGGGAAGAATAAATCACCACGTTTATACAGAAGAAACCTAGGCAGATAGAGCAAAGTCGGTGAAAGTACAGTGTCTGGTATACAGAATTAAAGACCTCTATGAAATGAAAGCTGATAAAGTTGCAAATGGAAGAAGCAAACCAATGTTTACATAGAATAAATGTTAGCAGACAAAAAAATGCCGTGAGAGGTTCAGCACAAACATCCAGTCTCCCTTATACTGGATGAAAGTCATCGAAGTAGTAAACGCAGATGTATGGAAGTTGCATGTGGAAGACTAAAGACCTCATTTACACTTAACAATTCTTAGCAGATTGATCAGTGTCGATGTGAGTAGTCTTGTTAGTACTGGATCAAAGACCACGATGAAATAAAAGCAGATACACTGAAGTGGCATGAGGAAAATAAAATACCCTTCTTAGATAAAAACATTCTTAGCACATAGATCAATGCCGTAGACAGTTCAACGCAAAAATCCAGTACACATTACACTTCAAAAGTCCTCCAAGAAGTACTAGCAGATGCATTGAAGTTGCTTGTGGAAGAATGAAGACCTCATTTACACTTAACAGTTCTTAGCAGATAGAGCAATATCCGAGTAATTACAGTATCTTTTGTACTGGATCAAAACCATGATGAAATAAAAACAGATACACTGAAGTGGTATGAGGAAGAATAAAATACCCCGCTTAGACAAAGAAGTCCTTAGCAGACTGAACAATGCCGTAGAATGTCAACGCAAAAATCCAGTATATATAACCGGAGTTGAAATCTTCCAAGAAGTTAAAGGAGATACACTGAAGTTGCTAGTGGAAGAATAAATGACCAGGTTTAGACAGATCAAATCTTAGCAGATAGAGCAATTTCGATGGTAGTACAGTCTCCGTTGTACTGGAAGAAAGACCACGATGAAATAAAAGCAGATACATTGAAGTGGCATGAGGAAAATAAAATACCCTTCTTAGATAAAAACATTCTTAGCACATAGATCAATGCCGTAGATAGTTCAACGCAAAAATCCAGTACACATTACACTTCAAAAGTCCTCCAAGAAGTACTAGCAGATGCATTGAAGTTGCTTGTGGAAGAATGAAGACCTCATTTACACTTAACAGTTCTTAGCAGATAGAGCAATATCCGAGTAATTACAGTATCTTTTGTACTGGATCAAAACCATGATGAAATAAAAACAGATACACTGAAGTGGTATGAGGAAGAATAAAATACCCCGCTTAGACAAAGAAGTCCTTAGCAGACTGAACAATGCCGTAGAATGTCAACGCAAAAATCCAGTATATATAACCGGAGTTGAAATCTTCCAAGAAGTTAAAGGAGATACACTGAAGTTGCTAGTGGAAGAATAAATGACCAGGTTTAGACAGATCAAATCTTAGCAGATAGAGCAATTTCGATGGTAGTACAGTCTCCGTTGTACTGGAAGAAAGACCACGATGAAATAAAAGCAGATACACTGAAGTGGCATGAGGAAGAATAAAATAACCCTCTTAGGCAAAAAAGTTCTTACCAGATAGACCAATGCCGTAGAAAGTTCACTGCAAATATACAGTATCCATTACACTTGAAAAGTGCTCCAAGAAATAAAAGCAGATATATTGAAGTTGCTTGTGGAAGCATAAATGACCACGTTTAGACAGAACAAATCTAAGCAGATAGAGCAATGTCGGTGGAAGTGCAGTCTTTTTTGTACTGGATCAAAGACCACGATGAAATGAAAGCAGATACACTGAAGATGCATGAGAAAGAATACAATACCCCACTTACACAAAAAAGTTCTTAGCATATAGAACAATGCTGTGGGAAGTTCAATGCAAAAATACCCTATCCATTACACAAGATGAAATCGTCCAAGAAGTTAAAGCAAATAAATTAAAGTTGCTTGATGAAGAATAAAAGACCACGTTTAAAAAGAACATATCTTAGCAGATAGAGCAATGTCGGTGGAAGTACAGTCTCCGTTGTACTGGAACAAAGACCACGATGAAATAAAATCAGAAACACTGAAGTGGCCTTGAATTTTCTAGGTCATTCTATCTGCTAAGAACTTTTTTGTATAAGCGGGGTATTTTATTCTTCCTCATGAAACTTTAGTGTATCTGCTTTTATTGCATCGTGGTCTTTGATCCAGTACAATGGAGACTGTACTTCCATTGACATTGCTCTATCTGCTAACATTTCTTCTGTCTAAACGCGGTCATTTATTCTTCCACAACCAACTTCAATGTATCTGCTTTTTACTTCTTGGAGGATTTCATCCAGTGTAATGTATACTGTTTTTTGCATTGAACTTCATATGGCATTGTTCTATCTGCTAAAGACTTTTTTGTCTTTGCATGGTAATTCATTCTTTCTCATGCCACTTCAATGTATTTGCCTTTATTTTACCTTAGTCGTTGATCAAGTACAACGGAGACTCTACTGAAACCGATATTGCGTATCTGCTAAGATTTGTTCGATCTTAACACTGTCACTTCAATATATCTGCTTTTCCTTCTTGGAGGATTTCATCCAATGTAATGGATACTGGATTTTTGTGTTGAACTTCCTAGGCATTGATCTATCTGCTAAGAACATTGTGTCTAAGCACGGTATTTTATTCTTCCTCATGCAACTTCAATGTATCTGCTTGTACTTCATCCTTGTCTTTGTTCCAGTAATGCAGACACTGTACTTCCACTGACATCGCTCTATCTGCTAAGATTTGTTCTGTGTAAACGTGGTCATTTATTCTTCAACAAGCAATTTCAATGTATCTGCATTTACTTCTTGGAGGATTTCAGCCAGTGTAATGGATACTGGAATTTTAATTTGAACTTCCTTCGGCATTGTTCTATCTGCTAAGAATTTTTTGTCTAAGCAGCATATTTATTCTACCTCATGCCTCTTCAGTGTATCTGCTTTTGTTTCATCATGGTCTTTGATCCAGTACAACAGACACTGTACTTCCACCGACATTACTCTATCTGCTAAGAATGGTTAAGTGTAAATGAGGTCTTTTATTCTTCCACATGCAGCTTCAATGTATCTGTTATTTCTTCTTCATGGTCTTTCATGCAGTATGATAGGGACTGGATTTTTGTGTTGAACTTCCCAAAGCATTGTTCTCTCCTGTAAGATTTGTTCTGTGTAAACTTGGTTTCCTTCTTCCACATGCAACTTCATTTTATCATCTTTTATTTCATCAAGGTCTTTGATCCTGTATAACGGAGAATGTACTTCCACCGTCATTGCTCTATCTCCTAAGATTTGTTCTGTCTAAACGTGGTCATTTATTCTTCCACAAGGGACTTCAATGTATCTGCTTTTACTTCTTGGAGGATTTCATCCAGTGTAATGGATACAGGATTTTTGCCTTGACCTTCCTATGACATTGATCTATCTTCTACGACCTTTTTTATCTCAGCGGGGCATTGTATTCTTCCTCATGCAACTTCAGTGTATCTGCTTATATTTCATCGTGGTCTTTGATCCAGTACAAAGAAGACTGTACCTACACCGACATTGCTGTATCTGCTAAGAATTTTTAAGTGTAAATGAGGTCTTTCATTCTTCCACATGCAACTTCAGTGTATCTGCTTTTACTTCTTAGAGGTCTTTCATCCAGTGTATTGGATATACCCCGCTTAGAAAAAATAGTTTTTTGCAGGTAGATCCATGCCGTAGGAAGTTCAAAGGAATAATCCAGTATACATTACACTGGATGAAAGACCTTGAAGACGTAAAAGCAGATACATTGAAGCTGCATGTGGAAGAATAAAAGACCTCATTTACACTTAACCATTCTTAGCAGATAGAGTAATGTCGGTGGAAGTACAGTGTAGGTTGTACTGGATCAAAGAGCACGATGAAACAAAACCAGATACAATGAAGTGGCATGAGGTAGAATAAATATGCCGCTTAGACAAAAGTTCTTAGCAGATAGAACAATGCCGAAGGAAGTTCAAATTAAAATTCCAGTATCCATTACACTGGATGAAATCCTCCAAGAAGTAAATGCAGATACATTGAAATTGCTTGTTGAAGAATAAATGACCACGTTTACACAGAACAAATCTTAGCAGATAGAGCGATGTCAGTGGAAGTACAGTGTCTGTATTACTGGAACAAAGACAAGGATGAAGTACAAGCAGATGCATTGAAGTTGCATGAGGAAGAATAAAATACCATGCTTAGACACAATGTTCTTAGCAGATAGATCAATGCGTAGGAAGTTCAATGCAAAAATCCAGTATCCATTACACTGGATGAAATCCTCCAAGAAGGAATAGCAGATATATTGAAGTTATTTGTGGAAGAATAAGTGACCTTGTTAAGACCGAACAAATCTTAGCAGATACGGCAATATCGGTTTCAGTAGAGTCTCCGTTGTACTAGATCAAAGACCATGATGACATAAAAGCAGATATACTGAAGTCACAGGAGGGAGAATAAAATTCCCCGCTTAGACAAAAGAATTTTTTCGCAGATAGAACAATGCCACGGGAAGTTCAATGCAACAAGCCAGTATCCATTACACTGGATGAAATCCTCCAAGTAGTAAAAGCAGATAAATTGAAGTTGCTTGTGTAGAATAAATGACCGCGTGTAGACAGAAGAAATCTTAGCTGATGGAGCAATATCGGTGGAATCACAGTGTCCGTTGTGCTACAAGAAAGACCACTATGAAATAAAAGTAGATAGACTGAAGTTGCATGAGAAGGAAAAAAATACCCCACCTAGATAAAAAAAATTTCTTAGCACATAGAACAATGCCGTAGGAAGTTCAACGCAAAAATGCAGTATCCATTACACTGGATGAAATCCTCCAAGAAGTAAAAGCAGATACATTGAAGTTGTTTGTGGAAGAATAAATGACCAATTTAGACAGAACATATCTTAGCAGATAGAGCTATGTGGGTGGAAGTACAGCCTCCGTTACACAGGATCAAAGACCTCGATGAAATAAAAGCTGATATTGTGAAGTTGCATGTGGGAGAAGAAAACCACATATACACAGATTAAATCTTAGCCGACAGAACAATGCTGTGGGAAGTTCAACACAAAAATCCAGTGTCCACTATGCTGGATGAAAGATCTCAAAGATGTAAATCAGATACATTGAAGTTGCTTGTGGAAGAATAAATTACCAAGTTTAGACAGAAGAAATCTTAGCAAATAGAACAATGTTGGTGGAAGGACAGTCTCCCTTGTACTGGATCAAAGACCACGATGAAATAAAAGCAGATTAACTGAAGTTGCATGAGGAAGAATAAAATACCCCGCTTAGACAAAAAAGTTCTTGGCAGATAGAACAATGCCGTGGGATGTTCAACACAAAAATCCAGTATCCATTATACTTGATGAAATCACCAAGAAGTAAAAGAAGATACATTGAAGTACCTTGTGGAAGAATAAATGCCCACGTTCAGACAGAACAAATCTTAGTAGAGAAAGCAATGACAGTGGAAGTACGTTCTCCATTATGCAGGATCAAAGACCTCGATGAAATAAAAGCTGATAAAATGAAGTTGCATGTGGAAGAAGAAAACGGTGTTTACACAGAACAAATCTTAGCAGATAGAACAATGCCGTGGGAATTCAACGCAACAATCCAGTCTCCATTATACTGGATTAAAGACCGCGAAGAAGTACAAGCAGATACATTCAAGTTTCTTTCGGGAGAAAAACAGACCTCATTTACACTTAACAATTCTTAGCAAATAGAGCAATGTCGGTGGAAGTACCATCTCAGTTTTACTTGAACAAAGATCACAATGAAATACAAGCAGATATTCGTAAGTTGTACGATGAAGAATAAAACACCCCTTAAACAAAAAAGTTCTTAGTAGATAGAAAAATGCCGTGGGAAGTTCAATGAAAAAATCTAGTATCCATTACAGTGGATGAAATCCTCAAAGAAGTAAAAGCAGATACATTAAAGTTGCTTGTGAAAGAATAAATGACCAGGTTTAGATGGAACAAATCTTAGCAGATAGAACAATGATGGTGGAAGGACAGTCTCCGTTGTACTGGATAAAAGACCACGATCAAATAAGAGGAGATACAATGAAGTTGCATGAGGAAGAAAAAAATACCCCGCTTAAACAAAATAGTTCTTTGCAGAGCAGCAAACCAGGGTTCGCAGATTGGGGTTCCTGAAATAGGGGACAAGGACTAGGAAGAAAAAGAAGAGAGACAGACACACCGGGTCCGGGATGTCCACAGTCCAGGCAAAGACTGCCGAGACTGCCGCGTTTATTTTCCACTCCCCCTTCTTCCCTCCTCCTCTCCCAGGGAACCTCCAGGTGTTACATTCATATGGTAATTCTCAGGTCATTTACATAGAATAGGGCCAGAAAGCAATAAGACAATATAGCCATCGTCTGATGCAAGTCAAGGTACAGTTTGATTCCACTCTGGCTCCCAACATGTCCCCCGTTTTTTATTTTAAAAGAAACACAAGTGCAATTTTTACTCTTTTCTATACCCCTAATTTATCCTGTCACATTTTCCAAAAATGACTTTGGTCCCTTGGTCCAACGGGGATTTGATGGGCGGAGATTCAACTTCCGTGACTTCTTCAAGCTGACTCAGGGGCGCCGTCTCCACGCTTGACCAGGGACCTTAAGAAGCCCAGCCTGTTTTATCAAGGGGTTGCAAGGATTAGACACCAGGAACAACAATCTACTCCAAACTAGAAATCATACTTGACATTCAACAACTGCACAAACCATCCTTGGCCACAACAGCGCAGCCTACCAAGCACCCATTTGCAAAGGCATTTTCTTGATTGTCTGGGGAACTAAATTTCTGCAACCTTAACAATGCTTCAGTTGTCAGATCTAAACAGATTAATAGAGACACAAGCCTCAGATCCACAAACTTTTCCTGAATTTGTGGCTGGTGTCAAAAATAAAAAATAAAAATTTTACTCAATTAGGACTTTAAACTACCCGCTATCACAGAAGATTGACAAGTTCCTGCCCAGTTATGAAAGGCACGGGCATTAGTAAGGCATGCTTACAAACTATTCTATGACCTCCCGGCTCTGATTAATTTGATTGGCCAAGCACAAGTGACTAAGATCTGACACCATCTCTGCCATCCAAGCAGAGGCTTTCGTGTCCCAGTAGTGTCTCTCCACACAGGGATAAACATGCCATTGGCATTTCACTTTGTTGGTTGCTGTACTTGAACTCGGGGCCTGGGTACTGTCTCTCAGCTCTCCAGCTCAAGGCTAGCACCCTACCACTATGAGTCCCGAGCTTGGTGCTTGAGTGCTTCCCCCCAGCTTTTCAGCTCAGAGCTAGCACTCTGCCACTTCAAGCTCCAAAACAACTCTGTCCTAGCATCCTGCTGGCAGATTAGACACCATAGTCTCACAGGGACTTTGCTTTGCCCGGGCAGGCTCAAAGCTGTGGCTTTCAGATCAATGAGTCCTACAAAAGGCCACGTTATTCCCAATTAAAGCAACAAGGTGGTCAACACAGAAATAGTCTCTAAGCATGAGCTTACCTAGAACCTGGTAAAAGCCAAAGTTACATCTGAATAAGGATTGCTGTCCTTCTCCATGGGCTAGCTGGAAGTTGCTATAAGGTAACTTACAAGAGCAAGCTGAAATAGCAATTAAGCAATTACTTTGGTAATCCTAATTTTCCTTTTTTCTCTTTCTTTAAACATTTAAGACAACTTCACTTTCAAATATTGTTTAGAAACCCATTTCCAAAGTTCTTAATAACTTTTACTGATACTGGCTTAAACAATTAACACCTTAGCCTTTATTTGCAATTGAAAAACCTTTAAGGGCACAAAGAACTCCTTCTGCCCTCAGGCCCCCTAAGGCTCAAGGCACTGCTCTTGCCTTTTAGAAAAAAGGGCTCTTTTGCAGTTTAGATTACTGTCTAGAACTCCAACAACAGTTTAAACTCAAATAACAGTTTTTCCCTAATTCAAGAACTATAGACATCAGTGCACCAAAAGTCTAAGTCTGGACTTAGTTTCCTCTCCTTTTTTAAAATACACCCAATAGCATGGCGATAAACCTTTAAACATTCCTTTAAAATACTAATCACATTATCCACATTTTACCATCAGATTTCTAGTGTCAGTTTGCAAGAAAGGACAGGCAAAATTTCTGACGTTAATGAACAATTTTACATTTAAATTTCTAATACATGTTTCCAAACTTTAACTTAAAGTAATAAATCCCAAATTCCCTAACACCTCTGTGCTGAACAGGATACAATGTTTACAATGTAAACAGCTGTATGTATTGCAATACCAGATTTTTTAAAATGCAGATTTCAGGATCTTTAGAAAAATACTTTTTACCAGTTTTTCTTTAAAACAATGCAATAATACTTTTAAGACATAGGAAACATTCAAGCATAATAATTTTCTTGAAGTTTAGACTTAGATTTACCCAATTGCCTTTGTTTCAAATGAGTTCAACCATTGTTTTATACAGCATGCTGACAATTTAACCTTGAACATGTTCACTCACTCATTCACACACATTCATACTCAAAGATCATAAAGTGCGCAAAATTAATATTGGCCGTTCGTTTTCCGGAAGTTTGTGTCAAGAGAGTTTTGCCAATTTTACTCTTACAGGTGAGAACCAGGTTCAAAACAAAACTTTTTGCAAGGCAACTTAGCTGGAATTTATTTTTCCAGGGCTTGTCACAACTGCAGACATGGGGGAGCGGCCATGCTAGGCCCAGAAATGTTCAAATAAATAACAAGGATGTGTGCTTGAGTACACACAGAAAAACCATAAGGATCCATACTTAGAAATGGTACCAATTTTAAAGACAAAACTGGAAAAGAAAAAATATGTAACACGAACAAGACAGAGAAACGGAGACTTTTAAATAATCAGACATTGACATATAACAAGAAAATTGGACTCAATCAGATACACTTAACATAAAAAACATGAGCTCAAATGAATGTTTTCACCAAACAGTTATTTTTAGATTTAGACATGTCTTGCAGGTGGGACTCTCAGGTATGCCTTGTTATCGACAAGAAACTCAGAAGGGGAGGGGGGGTCAAGGCGTCCCTTGACCACCCAGGCCTCTGTTTTAGGCCCACAGTGCACCTTTTCAAACAAACAAACAAAAATAAAATAAAACAAAATAAAATAAAATAAAATAAAATAAAACGCAGACATACAAGGGGGTCGGCCGACTTCTACTTACCTCTGGAGGCCTTTGCTTTTCACCTGGGCATCTTTTACAAAAAAGGTTATTAAGAAGAGGGCTGGTAAAGACAAAATAATGTCACATATTAAATTGTGTAGAGTCAATAAATATGTTAAAAGGTCCCTACATAATAGTAAAAGGAGGAGAAACACAGCTCATATGAATGTGTGGAACAAGTGGATCAGTAGCAGTCCCGATTGACATGCACAAATAACTCAGGTCCTTCCCATGTCGCAGGATGCACCACTGGAGGGTTGGGGGTGTAGGCCCAGTGAGTCGCTGCTTGGATGGCCACTGTCACTCTCCACGATCCGAACGCAGCGTTCAGGCAGCCAGCGGGCGTCATTTTCTCCTTGTGAAAAAACACATACATGCCCTCGACCCCAGGTTAGAACAGGATCGGGTCCATGCCAAGCACCAGTTAGGGGATCCTTCCATTTTACTAAGGCAAAAGGACGCTGCTCTCTTTTTTCCCAGAATCGCTGAGCAGCAGATAAATTATTTGAATCCAAATTCAAAAAATTTAAAACAAATAAAGCATGATTAAGTATATTCACAGGGGTAGCGGGATATGACTCTCCTTTCTGTATTTTAGCAATTTGATGTTTTAATAATCCATTAGCTCTCTCCACGATGCCTTGTCCTTGAGGATTGTAAGGAATGCCTGTAATATGAGTGATATTATAGGAATGGCAGAAGGATTGAAATGCTCAGCTTGCATAGCCAGGGCCATTATCTGTTTTTATTTGCGAGGGAATCCCCATCTCAGCAAAGCATCGAATGCAGTGAGAGATACAATGTTTAGTGGCTTCCCCAGCAAGGGGGGTGGCCAAGATAAAATTAGAATAAGTATCTACAGTAACATGAACATATTTTAATCGGCCAAATGATGGAACATGTGTGACATCCATCCGCCAAATGTGATTAGAAAGCAGTCCTCGTGGATTTATGCCTAAATGGGGGGCTGGTGAAAAAGGGACACAGTTGGAGCAAGTCTTAACTATTTGTCGTGCTGCTTCTCTAGATAATTTAAACTGTCGGTGCAAGGCTCGACTGTTTTGATGATGGATGGCATGTGACTGCTTAGCAAGTTCAACCTGAGTTAAGTAAACTCTGGTGGCGGAGTCAGTAACTGCATTGCCCTCACTTAAAGGGCCAGGAAGATTAGTGTGAGCTCGAACAATGCCAAAAAAACAGGGGTGGTTGCAAGAACAAAGCAAAGTTTGTACTTGGAGAAATTGGGTCTGAATATTGGAGTTAGTAGTTCCAATAAAGGGAACAGTTTCTATGACTTGAAGAGCACGAATTACATATTGACTGTCTGAGTATAAGTTAAAGGGCTCATCTTGTACCAGGACGAGTGCTTGTAAAACAGCCTCTAATTCCACCTCTTGGGCGGAGGAAAAACCCGTAACCCAAGATTGAGTTTTCCCATTAATGGTCAAAGCAGCCTTTCCATTAGAGGATCCATCTGTAAATACCAAAGCAGCAGAAGATAAAGGCGAGGCCTGTACTATGGAAGGAAATAGAAACGTATGACACGCAGCAAATTGGAGAAGTTTGTTAGACGGATAGTGATGCAAAATTTTCCCCGTATAATTGACCCAAGCAATGGCCCAAGAATCGCAATGGGCTAATAGCCAATCTTGTTGTTGTAGATTATATGGGACACAGATAAAATGAGGTTCCTGACCTAAATATTTACGGGAATCCACTCGGCACATATGTATCAAATTAGCTACCAATTCGTAGTAGGGGGTCAGCATTTTGCCGGGTGTTGATGGTAGATAAAGCCATAAAAGTGGGCCATCCTGCCACAATACAGCAGTTGGGGAGTGAGAAGTAGCTAAAATGTAAACTCCCCATGGTTTAGAATAGTCACAATAGGTCACTTGTTGCTGGGAAATTGCCTTTTCTACAATTTGGATGGCCCTCCTGGCGTCAGGATTTAATTCGCGCAAGGATGTAGGGTTGGTATCTCCTTTTAAGAGATCAAAAAGGGGTTTTAACTCTCCTGTGGAGAGCTTTAGATAAGGCCGAAGCCAATTTGTATCTCCTAAGAATTGCTGAAAATCATGAAGAGTTCTTAAGTGTGAAGTTTTTAATTGTATTTTTTGGCTTTTAAAATAGTGTGGGCCTAATATATGGCCTAGATATGTAAAAGGGGGGTGTTCCTGAACCTTTTTAGCTGCTATTATAAGGCCAAAGAGGCTCAGATCTTGCTTTAGTTGTCCAAAGGCTTGTCGTACGACAATAGGGTCAGAACAAGCCAACAAGATGTCATCCATATAATGAACAATATAAACAGAAGAAAATTTTTCACGAGTGGAAGAAATGGCTCTAGCTACAAAACTTTGACATAAAGTTGGGCTATTTGCCATGCCCTGTGGAAGCACAAGCCAGTGATATCGCTTCATGGGTTCTTTAAAATTAACAGAGGGGATGCTGAAGGCAAAGTGCTTACAGTCTTGAGGCGCCAGGGGTATAGTATAGAAACAATCCTTCAAATCTATAATAATCTTATAAGTATCCTTTGGGATTGCCGTGGGTGAAGGCAAGCCAGGCTGTAGGGCCCCCATCAGTTCCATGGTGGCGTTCACTTTTCTCAAATCCTGTAACAGCCTCCATCTACCTGACTTTTTCTTTATAACAAAAATTGGAGAGTTCCATGGAGAGTTAGAAGGGGCCACATGTCCCAAGTCCAGCTGTTCCTGTACCAGCTGCTCAACGGCAATGATCTATTCTAGAGAAAGAGCCCACTGTTCGACCCATACCGGTTCTTCAGAGAGCCAATTTATGGGATCAGCATGAGGGGCAGGACAAACTACAGCCCCCGTTAAAGAATACCCTAATCCTTGTCTCGTAGGGTGAGACTGGGGTTGGAGTGGCTCTAGCTCCCCCTGTGCTGCTCGGCCTAGTCCCCTAAAGGGGAGGAGGCCTTGATCAAGTAACTGCTTAGTGACCGCAGCACTAGGACTAAACATATACACTCCCATTTTTTCCATGATATCACGACCCCATAAATTAATTGGCAGATGATCCAAGACAAATGGCTGAAAATGACCAGAGTGCCCTTCCTCATCTCTCCAAACAAGGATCGCACTGCTCTGCTGTGGGTCAGTTGCTTGCCCAACCCCCTGTAGGGAAGTCATAGAGGTTGTCAGGGGCCATTGGGCTGGCCAATGTTTTTTAGATATCACAGACACATCTGCTCCAGTGTCTAATATTCCTTTAAAGGGCTTTTCTTGTATAAATATAGTCATCTCAGGCCTCTCTTGTTTTATGCTTTGTACCCAATAGATATCAGAAGATCTAAATCCTCTCTGTCCACATGGGGAATTAGCAGTCTCCCGGGAGGTAAAGGCACAAGTATTAATTGTGCTAATTTTTGACCGGCTGGGATCGATACCACGTGTTTCGGGGCAGAGGCCATAACTTTGATTTCTCCAGTAAAATCCTGGTCAATTTTGCCAGGTGTAATCTGTATCCCTTTAAGGGCTGAGCTACTTTGCCCTAACAGCAATCCAGCCACTCCCAGGGGAAGGGGACAATGACGGTGGAAGGACAGTCTCCGTTGTACTGGATAAAAGACAAAGATGTAATAAAAGCAGATACAATGAAGTTGCATGAGGAAGAAAAAAATACCCCGCTTAGACAAAATAGTTCCTTGCAGATAGATCAATGCCATAGGAAGTTTAAAGGAATAATTCAATATCCATTACACTGGATGAAAACCTTGAAGAAGTAAAAGCAGTTACATTGAAGTTGCATGTACGAGAATAAAAGACCTCATTTAAAGTTAACAATTCTTAGCAGATAGAGTATTGTCGGTGGAAGTACAGTGTCGATTGTGCTGGATCAAAGACACGATGAAACAAAAGCAGATAAACTGAAGTGGCATGGGTAGAATAAATATCCCTCATAGACAATAAATTCTTAGCATATAGAACAATGCCGAAGGAAGTTCAACTTTAAATTCCAGTATCCATTACACTGGATGAAATTCTCCAAGAAATAAATGCAGATACACTGAAGTTGCTTGTGGAAGAATAAAGGACCACGTTTCCACAGAACAAAAATTAGCAGATAGACCAATGTCAGTGGAAGTACAGTGTCTGCTTTACTGGAACAAAGACCAGGATGAAATAAAAGCAGATACACTGAAGATGCATGAGGAAGAATAAAATACCCCGTTTAGACACAATTTTCTTATCAGATCGATCAATGCTGTAGGAAGTTCAACACAAAAATCTAGTATCCATTACAGTGGATGAAATCCTCCAGGAAGTAAAAGCAGGTATACTGAAGTTGCCTGTGGAAAAATAAGTGACCGTGTTAAGACAGAACAAATCTTAGCAGATAGGGCAATGTCGGTGTAAGTACAGTCTCCGTTGTACTTGATCAAGGACTAAGATGAAATAAAAGCAGGTATATTGAAGTGGCATGAGAAAGAATAAAATACTCCGCATAGACAAAAATTTCTTAGCAGATAGAACAAAGCCGTATGAAGTTCAATGAAAAAATCCCGTATCCATTACACTGGATGAAATCCTCCAAGAAGAAAAGCAGATACATTGAAGTTGCTTGTGGAAGAATAAAAGATCCAGGATCAAAGACCTCGATGAAATAAAAGCTGATAACTTGAAGTTCCATGTCGAAGAAGAAAACCACATATACACCGAAAAAATCTTAGCCGATAGATCAATGCCATGGGATGTTCAAGTTAAAAATCCAGTGTCCACTATTGTTGATGTAAGACAAAAAGATTTTAGCAGCCCGAACAATGCCATATCAAGTTGAACGGAAAAATCCAGTATCCAATACACTGGATGAAATCCTCCAAGAAGTAAAAGAAGATACACTGAATTTGCTTGTGGAATAATAAATGACCACATTTAGACAGAACAAATCTTAGCAGATAGAACAATGTTGGTGGAAGGACAATCTCCATTGTACTGGACCAAAGACCATGATGAAATAAAACCAGATACAATGAAGTTGCATGAGGAAGAATAAAATACCCCGCTTAGACAAAAAGATTTTAGCAGCCCGAACAATGCCATATCAAGTTGAACGGAAAAATCCAGTATCCAATACACTGGATGAAATCCTCCAAGAAGTAAAAGAAGATACATTGACGTCCCTTTTGGAAGAATAAATGCCCAAGTTTAGACAGAACAAATCTTAGGAGATAGAGCAGTGAAGGTGGAAGTACGTTCTCCGTTATACAGGATCAAAGACCTCGATGAAATAAAAGCTGATAAAATGAAGTTGCATGTGGAAGAAGGAAATCACGTTTACACAGAACAAATCTTACCAGAGAGATCAGTGCTTTGGGAAGTTCAACACAAAAATCCAGTCACCATCATACTGCATGAAAGACCTCGAAGAAGTAAAAGCAGATACATTGAAGTTGCATGTGGAACAATAAAAGACCTCATTTACACTTAACAATTCTTAGCAGATAGAGCAATGTGGGTGGAAGTACAGTCTCTGTTCTACTGGATCAAAGACCATGATGAAATAAAAGCAGATAATCTGAAGTTGCATGAGGATGAATACAATACCCCGCTTAGACAAAAAAGATCTTAGCAGATAGAACAATGCCCTGTGATGTTGAACGAAAAATCCAGTTTCCATTATACTTGATGAAACCCTGCAAGAATTCAAAAGAGATGCATTGAAGTTGTTTGTGTAAGAATAAATGACCACGTTTAGACAAAACAAATCTTAGCACACAGAACAGTGTCGGTGGAAGTACAGTCTCCGTTGTACTGGATGAAAGACCACGATGAAATAAAAGCAGATACACTGAAGTTTCATGAAGAATAAAATACCCCGCTTGTACAAAAAAGTTCTTAGCAGATAGAACAATGCCCTAGGAAGTTCAACGCCAAAATCCAGTATCCATTAAACTGGATGAAATACTCCAAGAAGAAAAGCAGATATATTGAAGTTGCTTGTGGAAGAATAAATGACTACGTTTAGACAGAATAAATCTTACCAGATAGAGCATTGTCGGTGGATGTAAAGTTTTCATTGTACTGGCTCAAAGACCACGATGAAATAAAAGCAGATACACTGAAGTTGCAGGACGAAGAATAAAATACTCCGCTCAGAGAAAAAAAGTTTTTAGCAGACAGAAAAATTCCACGGGAAGTTCAATGCAAAAAGCCAGTAACCATTAAACTGGATGAAATCCTCCAAGAAATAAAAGCAGATACATTGAAGTTTCTTGGGTAGAATAAAGGACCACGTTTAGTCAGAAAAAATCTTAGCTGATAGAGGAATATCGGTGGAAGCACAGTGTCCGTTGTGCTGCATGAAAGACCACTGTGAAATAAAACGAAATACACTGAGGTTGCATGAAGAAGAATAACATACCTCGCTTAGACAAAAAGATTTTAGCATATAGAACAATGCCGTAGGAAGTTGAACGGAATAATTCAGTATCCAATACACTGGATGAAAGACCTCTAAGAAGTAAAAGCAGATACACTGAAGTTGCATGTGGAAGAATGAAAGACCTCATTTACACTTAAAAATTCTTAGCAGATACAGCAATGTCCGTGGAGGTACAGTCTTTGTTGTACTGGATCAAAGACCACGATGAAATATAAGCAGAAAGACTGAAGTTGCATGAGGAAGAATACAATACCCCGCTGAGACAAAAAAGGTCGTAGAAGATAGATCAATGTCATAGGAAGGTCAAGGCAAAAATCCTGTATCCATTACACTGGATGAAATCCTCCAAGAAGTAAAAGCAGATACATTGAAGTCCCTTGTGGAAGAATAAATGACCACGTTTAGACAGAACAAATCTTAGGAGATAGAGCAATGACGGTGGAAGTACGTTCTCCGTTATACAGGATCAAAGACCTTGATGAAATAAAAGATGATAAAATGAAGTTGCATGTGGAAGAAGGAAACCAAGTTTACACAGAACAAATTTTACGGGAGAGAACAATGCTTTGGGAAGTTCAACACAAAAATCCAGTCTCCATCATACTGCATGAAAGACCTCAAAGAAGTAAAAGCAGATATATTGAAGTTGTATGTGGAAGAATAAGTGACTACATTTAGACCGAACAAATCTTAGCAGATACAGTAATGTCGGTGGCAGTACAGCCTCCGTTGTACTTGAACAACGACTAAGATGAAATAAAAGCAGATACATTGAAGTGGCATGGGAAAGAATAAAGTACCACGCATAGACAAAAAAGTTCATGGCAGATAGATGAATGCCATATGAAGTTCAATGCAAAAATCCATTAGCCATTACACTGGATGAAATCCTCCAAGAAGTAAAAGCAGATACATTGAAGTTGCTTGTGTAAGAATAAATGACCGCGTTTAGACAGAACAAATGTTAGCAGATAGAGCAATGTCGGTGGAAGTACAGTCTCTGTTGTACTGGATCAAAGATCACGATGAAATAAAAGCAGATACACTGAAGTTTCGTGAGGAAGCATAAATTACCCCGCATTGACAAAAAAGTTCTTACCAGATAGAAAAACGCCCTAGGAGAAACTAGGAATCTAAGGAACATTCCTCAATAAAATAAAGGCTGAGTATGACAAACCCACAGCTAGTATTATATTTAATGGCGAAAAGCTAAAGCCATTCCCTGTAAAATCAGGAACGAGACAAGGATGCCCACTCTCTCCACTTCTCTTTAACATAGTATTAGAAATTCTACCCAATGCAATAAGGCAAGAAGCAAGCATAAAGTGGATCCAAATAGGGAAAGAGGAAGTAAAACTATCCCTCTTTGCAGATGACATGATTCTGTATTTAGAGAATCCTATAGACTCTATTCCTAAGCACCTTGAGCTGATTCAAAACTTTGGAAGGATAGCAGGCTATAAAATTAACCCTCAAAAATCAACTGCCTTCCTTTACGCCAACATTGAGAGGAATGAGGCAATAATCAGTAAAGAAACTCCTTTTGCAATGCTTCAAAGAAAATAAAGTACATAGGAATTAGCTTAACTAACAATGTAAAGGACCTTTTTGATGAAAACTTTAAAACCCTAAAAAGGAAATTAAAACAGAACTAAGGAAAAGGAAAAACCTCCCATGCTCCTGGATTGGAAGAATCAACATCGTGTAAATGACAATCTTGCCAAGGGCTATCTAGAAATTCAACCCAATACCCATCAATAACCCAATGTAATTCTTTAAAGAAATAGAAGAGGCAATCCAAAATTTCATATGGAATAATAAAAGACCCAGTATAGCCAAAACACTTCTTACCAGAAAGAACAGCGCAGGAGGAATTTCAATACCAAACTTTAGACACTATTACAGAGCTATAATTCTCAAAACAGCTTGGTACTGGCACAAGAACAGGCCTGAAGACCAATGGAATAGAACTGAGGACCAAGATATTAAAGCACAGACCTATGGCCAGGTAATCTTTGACAGGGAGCCAAAAAAATAGAATGGAAGAAAGATAGCCTCTTCAACAAGTGGTGCTGGCAGAACTTGTTAAGCACCTGCAGAAAACTAAAGTTGGAACCTTCTTTGTCACACTGCACTAGAATTAACTCCAAATGGGTCAAAGACCTGGAGGTAAAAGCTGACACACTGAAAACTTTACAAGAAGGAGTAGGAGATAAACTAGGCCTCCTTGGTACGGGTCAAAATTTTCTTAATAAAGACCAAGAATCACAACAAATCAGAGAAAGGCTGGATAAGTGGGACTGCATTAAACTGCAAAGCTTTTGTATGGCAAAGGACATAACTAATAAATTAGTTAAAAAGCCTACAGAGTGGGACAAGATCTTCACCAACCATACACCAGACAAAGGCCTCATATCTAAAATATATCAACAGCTCAAAAAATTAAATCACTCAAAAACTAATCTTCAAAGTAACAACCTCCCATTAAAAAATGGGCCAAAGACTTAAAGAGAGTCTTCTCTGAAGAAGAAACAAAAATGGCCTATAGACACATGAATAAATGCTCAACATCTCTGGTCATAAAAGAAATGCAAATCAAAACAACGGAAATATTCCACCTCACACCAGTTAGAATGGCCAGGATCAAGAAAACTAATAACAACAGATGCTGGAGGGGATGTGGCCAGGAGGGATCACTACTACACTGTTGGTGGGAGCGCAAACTCGTTCAACCACTATGGAAAGCAGTATGACAATGCCTCAAAAGGCTAAACATAGAACTCCCTTATGACCCAGGAATTCCACTACTTGGCATTTACCCAACCATCCAGAAACAAGGGCATACTAAATCCACTAGCACATCAATGTTCATTGCAGCATTATTCACCATAGCAAAGATATGGAACCAACCTAGATTTCCCTCAGTTGATGAATGTATCCACAAGATGTGGTATTTGTACAAAATGGAATTCTATGCTGCTGTCAGAAAAAAACGACATCGCCCCATTTGTTAGGAAATGGAAAGAGTTAGGAAAAATCATATTAAGCGAAGTAAGCCAGACTCAAAGGAACTTAGGCTCAATGGTTTCCCTCATTCATGATAAACAGTAGATACCTTGGGCTCTAATAGCAAAGATTTGCAATAGAGCAAAAACTTGATACATAAGGCCATATAATATGAAGCTAATTGAATGGACCTCTAGGATATTGAAACAAAAGCCATATAAGGAATGATTGCTGTCCTTAAGGTGCTATGTTATCTCTCATCTCTTTTGCTGTTCCTTTGTTATCTCATATTGTCAAAATATCTCACTTTGGTATCTGATATATTGGATACATTTGCATTTGGTTACTTGAAATTGGACAGGGAAGGGGGGAAAAACAAGAGGAGAGGTGGGGGGAGAGTAATGGGGACAAAGACATGTGGAAGGTTACCTATGTATGTGAATTAATGCACCTTCTATCTGGCAAATATCATGTAACCCTTTTATTAAATACAGTAAAAAAATATATTAAAAAAAAGAAAAACGCCCTAGGATGTTCAACGCTAAAATCCAGTATAAATTACACCGGATGAAATCCTCTAAGAAGTAACAGCAGATACATTGAAGTTGCTTGAGGAAGAATAAATGACCACGTTTAGACAGAATAAATCTTACCACATAGAGCAATGTCGGTTGAAGTACAGTTTCCATTGTACTGGCTCAAAGACCACGATGAAATAAAACCAGCTACACATAAGTCGCTAGAGGAAGAAAAAATACCCCGCTTAGAGAAAAAAGTTTTAGCAGATAGAACAATGCCAAGGTAAGTTCAACGCAAAAAGCCAGTATCCATTAAACTGGATGAAATCCTCCAAGAAGTAAAAGCAGATATATTGAAGTTGCTTGTGTAGAATAAATGACCACGTTTACACAGAAGAAATCTTAGCTGATAGAGCAATATCGGTGTTAGCACCGTGTCCGTTGTGCTGCAAGAAAGACCACTATGAAATAAAAGCACACACACTGAAGTTGCATGCGTAAGAATAAAATACCCCGCTTACAAAAAAGGTCTTAGCACATTGAACAATGCCGTAGGATGTTGAAAGCAAAAATACAGTATCCATTACATTGGATGAAAACTTCCAAGAATTAAAAGCAGATACATTGAAGTTGCTTGCGTAGAATAAATGACCACTTTTAGACAGAACATATCCTAGCAGAGAGAGCTATGTGGGTGGAAGTAAAGCCTGCGTTACACAGGATCAAAGACCTCGATGAAATAAAAGCTGATAACGTGAAGTTGCATGTGGAAGAAGAAAATCACATATACACAGAAAAAATCTTAGTTCAATGCAAAAAGCCAGTAACCATTAAACTGGATGAAATTCTCCATGAAGTAAACGCAGATACATTGAAGTTGCTTGTGTAGAATAAATGACCGCATTTAGACAGAAGAAATCTTAGCTGATAGAGCAATATCGGTGGAAGCACAGTGCCCATTGTGCTGCAAGAAAGACCACTATGAAATAAAGGCATATATTCTGAAGTTGCATGAGTAAGAATAAAATACCCCGCTTAGAAAAAAAAGTTCTTAGCACGTAGAACAATGCCGTAGGAAGTTCAACGCAAAATGAAGTATCCATTACAGTAGATGAAATCCTCCAAGAAGAAAAAGCAGATACATTGAAGTTGCTTGTGGAAGAATCATTGACCACGTTTAGACAGAACATATCTTAGTAGATAGAGCTATGTGGGTGGAAGTACAGCCTGCATTATACAGGATCAAAGACCTCGACGAAATAAAAGCTGATAACGTGAAGTTACATGTGGAAGAAGAAAATCACGTATACACGGAAAAAATCTTAGGCGATGGAACAATGACGTGGGATGTTCAACGCAAAAATCCAGTGTCCACTATACTGGATGGAACACCTCGAAAAAGTAAATCACATACATTGAAGTTGCATGTGCAAGAATAAAAGACCTATTTTACACTTAACAATTCGTAGCAGATAGAGAAATGTCAGTGTAAGTACAGTCTTCTTTGTACTGGATCAAAGACCATGATGAAATAAAAGCGGATACACTGAAGTTGCATGAGGAAGAATACAATACCTCCATGAGACAAAAAGCTCTTATAAGATAGATCAATGTCGTGGGAAGTTCAAGGCAAAAATCATGTATCCGTTACACTGGATGACATCCTCCAAGAAGTAAAAGCAGATACATTAAAGTTGCGTGTGGAAGAATAAATGTACATGTTTAGACAGAATTAATCTCACCAGATAGAGCAATGTCAGTGGAAGTACAGTTTCCGTTGTACTGGCTCAAAGACCACGATGAAATAAAAGCAAATACACTGAAGTCGCAAGAGGAAGAATAAAATACCCCTCTTAGACAAAAAAAGTTTTCAGCAGATAGAACAGTGCCACGGGAAGTTCAACGCAAAAAGTCAGTATCCATTAAAGTGGATGAAATCCTCCATGAAGTAAAAGTAGATACATTGAAGTTGCTTGTGTAGAATAAATGACCGCGTGTAGACAGAAGAAATCTTAGCTGATAGAGCAATATCAGTGGAAGCACAGTGTCCGTTGTGCTGCAAGAAAGACCACTATGAAATAAAAGCAGATAGACTGAAGTTGCATAAGTAAGAATAAAATACCCCGCTTACAAAAAAAGTTCTTAGCACATAGAACAATGCTGTAGGAAGTTCAACACAAAAATGTTGTACCCATTACACTGGATGAAATCCTCCAAGTAGTAAAAGGAGATACATTGAAGTTGCTTGTGGAAGAATACATGACCATGTTTAGGCAGAACATATCTTAGCAGGTAGAGCTATGTGGGTGGAAGTACAGCCTCCGTTACACAGGATCAAAGACCTCTATGAAATAAAAGCAGATAACGTGAAGTTGCATGTGGAAGAAGAAAACCACATACACACAGAAAAAACTTTACCCGATATAACAATGCCGTGGGATGTTCAAAGCAATAATCCAGGGTCCACTCTACTGGATGAAAGACCTCGAAGAAGTAAAAGGAGATACATTGAAGTTGCATGTGTAAGAATAAAAGTCCTCATTTACACTTAACAATTCTTAGCAGACAGAGCAATGTCGGTGTAAGTACAGTCCTCTTTGTACTGGATCAAAGACCACGATGAAATAAAAGCAGATACACTGAAATTGCCTGAGGAAGAATACAGTACTCCTCTGAGACAAAAAAGCTCTTAGAAGTTAGATCAATGCCGTAGGAAGTTCAAGGCAAAAGTACAACATCCATTAAACTGGATGAAATCCTCCAAGAAGTAAAAGCAGATATACTGAAGTTGCTTGTGTAGAATAAGTGACCGCGTTTATACAGAAGAAATGTTAGCTGATAGAGCAATATCGGTGGAAGAACAGTGTCCATTGTGCTGTAAGAAAGACCACGATGAAATAAAAGCAGATAGACTGAAGTTGCATGAGGAAGAATACAATACCCCACTTAGACAAAAAATTTCTTAGCAGATAGAACAATGCCGTGGGATGTTCAATGCAAAAATCTAGTCTCCATTATACTTCATGAAATCCTCCAAGAAATAATAAGAGATAACTTGAAGTTTCTTGTGGAACAATAAATGACCACGTTTAGAAAGAACAAATCTTAATAGATAGAGCAATGACAGTGGAAGTACAGTCTCCGTTATGCAGGATCAAAACCTCGATGAAATAAAAGCTGTAAAAGGAAGTTGCATGTGGAATAAGAAAACGACATTTACACAGAACAAATCTTAGCAAAAGAACAATGCCCTGGGTGGTTCAATGCAACAATCCAGGCTCCATTATACTGGATGAAAGACCCCGAAGAAGTAAACGCAGGTACATTGAAGTTGCATATGGAAGAACAATAGACCTCATTTACACTTAACAATTCTTAGCAGGTAGAGCAATGTCGCTGTAAGTATAGTGTTCTTTGTATTAGATCAAAGACCACGATGAAATAGAAGTAGATACACTGACGTTGCATGAGGCAGAATACATTACCCCACTGAGACAAGAAAGCTCTTAGAAGATAGATCAATGTCGTAGGAAGGTCAAGGCTAAAATCCTGTATCCATTACACTGGATGAAATCCTCCAAGAAGTAAAAGCAGATACATTGAATTTCTTGTGGAAGAATAAATGACCACATTTAGACAGAAGAAATCTTAGCAGATAGAACAATGTTGATGGAAGACAGTCTCTGTTGTACTGGATCAAAGACCACAATGAAATAAAACCAGATACACTGAAGTTGCATGAAGGAGAATAAAATACCCCGCTTAGATAAAAATGATTTTAGCAGATAGAACAATGCTGTAGGAAGTTGAACGGAAAAATCCAGTACCCAATACACTGGATGAAATTCTCCAAGAAGGAAAAGAAGACACATTGAAGTCCCTTGTGGAAGAATACATGCCCCGTTTAGACAGAACAAATCTTAGGAGATAGAGCAATGACGGTGGAAGCACATTCTCTGTTATACAGGATCAAAGACCTCGATGAAATAAAAGATGATAAAATGAAGTTAGATGTGGAAGAAGGAAACCACGTTTACACAGAACAAATCTTATGAGAGAGAACAATGCTTTGGGAAGTTCAACACAAAAATCCAGTCTCCATCATATTGGATGAAGGACCTCGAAGAAGTAAAAGCAGATATATTGAAGTTGCTTGTGAAAGAATAAGTGGCCGCATTTAGACAGAACAAATCTTTTCAGATACGGCAATGTCGGTGTCATTACAGTCTCCGTTGTACTTGATCAACGACTAAGATGAAATAAAATCAGATACATTGATGTGGCATGAGAAAAAATAAAATACCTCGCATAGACAAAAAAAGTTCTTAGCAGATAGATGAATGCCGTATGAAGTTCAATGCAAAAATCCATTATCTATTACACTGGATGAAATCCTCCAAGAAGTAAAAGCAGATACATTAAAGTTGCCTGTGGAAGAATAAATGACCGCGTTTAGATAGAACAAATGTTAGGAGATACAGCAATGTCGGTGGAAGTACAGTTTCCGTTGTACTGGCTCAAAGACCACGCTGAAATAAAAGCAGATACACTGAAGTTTCATAATGAAGAATTAAATAGCCCGCTTAGATAAAAAAAAGTTTTCAGCAGATAGAACAATGCCACGGGAAGTTCAACCCAAAAAGCCAGTATCCATTAAACTGCATGAAATCCTCCAAGAAGTAAAAGCAGATACATTGAAGTTGCTTGTGTAGAATAAATGACCGTGTTTATACAGAAGAAATCTTAGCTGATAGAGCAATATCGGTGGAAGCACAGTGTCCGTTGTGCTGCAAGAAAGACCACTATGAAATAAGAGCAGATAGACTGAAGTTGCATGAGGATGAATACAATACCCTGCTTAGACAAAAAAGTTCCTAGCAGATAGAACAATGCCGTGGGATGTTCAACGCAAAAATCCAGTCTCCATTATACTTGATGAAATCCTCCAACTAGTAAAAGGAGATACATTGAAGCTGCTTGTGGAAGAATAAATGACCACGTTTAGACAGAACAAATATTAGTAATAGAGCAATGACTGTGGAAGTACAGTCACCATTATACAGGAGGAAAAACCTCGATGAAATAAAAGCTGATAAAATGAAGTTGCATGTGGAAGAAGAAACGACGTTTACACAGAACAAATATTCCCAGATATAACAATGCCCTGGGAATTTCAACGCTATAATCCAGTCTCCATTACACTGGATGAAAGACCATGAATAAGTAAAAGCAGATAGATTGAAATTGCGTTTGGAAGAATAAAAGACCTTATTTACACTGAACAATTCTTAGCACATAGAGCAATGTCGCTGGAAGTACCGTCTCGGTTTTACTAAATCAAAAACCACGATGAAATAAAAGCAGATATTCAGAAGTTGTATGATGAAGAATAAAATACCCCCTTAGACAAAAATGTTTTTAGTAGATAGCACAATGCCGGGAGAAGTTCAACGCAAAAATCTAGTATCCATTACACTAGTTGAAATCCTCAAAGAAGTAAAAGCAGATACATTGAAGTTGCTTGTGGAAGAATAAATGACCACCTTTATACAAAGCAAATATTGAAAGATAGAATCATGCCCTGGGATGTTCAACGCAACAATCCAGCCTTCATTATACTGGATGAAAGACCGCGAAAAATTAAAAGCAGATACATTGAAGATGCTTGTGGAAGAATAAATGACCATGTTTAGACAGAACATATCGTAGCAGATAGAGCTATGTGGGTGGAAGTACAGCCTGCGTTACAGAGGATCAAAGACCTCGATAAAATAAAAGCTGGTAACCTGAAGTTGCATGTGGAAGTAGAAAACCACATATGCACCGAAAAAATCTTAGCAGATAGAACAATGCCGTGGGATGTTCATCGCTACAATCCAGTCTCCATTATACTGTATGAAAGACCGCGAAGAAGCAAAAGCAGATACATTAAAGTGCTGTTGGAAGAATAAAATACCTCAATTACACTTAACAAATCTTAGCAGATAAAGCAATGTCGGTGGAAGTACGGTCTCGGTTGCACTAGATGAAGAATGAAATTCCCCCTTAGACAAAAAAGTTCTTAGCAGATATCACAACGCCCTAGGAAGTTCAACGGCAAAATCCAGTATCCATTACACTTGATGAAATCCTCCAAGAAGTAAAAAGAGATACATTGAAGTTGCTTGTGGAAGAATAAATGACCACGTTTAGAAAGAACAAATCTTAGGAAATAGAGCAACGATGGGGGAAGTACAGTTTCCGTTCTACTGGCTCAAAGACCACGATGAAATAAAAGCAGATACACTGAAGTCGCAGGAGGAAGAATAAAATACCCTGCTTAGACAAAAAAAGTTTTTACCAGATAAAACAATGCCAAGGGAAGTTCAACGCAAAGAGCCAGTATCCGTTGAACTGGATGAAATCCTCCAAGAAGTAAAAGCACATATATTGAAGTTCCTGTGTAGAATAAATGACCGCGTTTAGACAGAAGAAATCTTAGCTGATAGAGCAATATCGGTGGAAACACAGTGTCCGATGTGCTGCAAGAAAGACCACGATGAAATAAAAGAAGATAGACTGAAGTTGCTTGAGGAAGAATACAATACCCCGCTTAGACAAAAAAGTTCTTAGTAGATAGAACAATGGCGTGGGATGTTCAACGCAAAAATCCAGTCTCCATTATACTTCATGAAATCCTCCAAGACATAAAAGCAAATACAATGAAGTTGCATATGGAAGAATAAATGACCACGTTTAGACAGGACAAATCTTAATAGATAGAGAAATGACAGTGGAAGTACACTCTCCGTTATACAGGATCAAAACCTCGATGAACTAAAAGCTGTAAAAATGAAGTTGCATGTGGAATAAGAAAATGACATTTACACAGAACAAATCTTAGCAGATAGAAAAATGCCCTGGGAAGTTCAATGCAACAATCCAGGCTACATTACACTGGATGAAAGACCGCGAAGTGTAAAAGCAGATACACTGAAGTTGCTTGGAAGAATAAAAGACCTCATTTACACTTAACAATTCTTAGCAGATAGAGTAATGTCGGTGGAAGTACAGTCTTCTTTGTACTGGATCAAAGACCAAGATGAAATAAAAGCAGATACACTGAAGTCGCTTGAGGAAGGATGCAATAACCCACTGAGAAAAAAAAAGCTCTTAGAAGATAGATCAATGTCGTAGGAAGTTCAAGGCAAAAATCTGATATCCATTTTACTGGATGAGATCCTCCAGGAAGTGAAAGAAGATACATTTTAGTCCCTTGTGGAAGAATAAATGCCCACGTTTAGACAGAACAAATCTTAGGAGATAGAGCAATGACGGTGGATGTATGTTCTCCGTTATACAGCATCAAAGACATTGATGAAATAAAAGCTGACGAAATGAAGTTGCATGTGGAAGAAGGAAACCACTTTTACACAGAACAAATCTTACCAGAGAGAACAGTGCTTTGGGAAGTTCAACACAAAAATCCACTCTCCATCACACTGCATGAAAGACCTCGAAGCAGTAAAAGCAGATACATTAAAGTTGCTTCAAGAAGAATAAATGACCACGTTTAGACAGAACAAATCTTAGCAGAGAGAACAATGTCAGTGGAAGTACAGTCTCCGTTGTACTGGATCAAAGACCACGGTGAAATAAAAGCAGATACACTGAAGTTTCATGAAGAAGAATAAAATACCCTGCTTATACAAAAAAATTCTTAACAGATAGAAGAACGCCCTAGGAAGTTCAACGCCAAAATCCAGTATCCATTTCACTGGATGAAATCCTCCAAGAAGTAACAGCAGATGTATTGAAGTTGCTTGTAGAAGAATAAATGACCACGTTTTGACAGAATAAATCTTACCAGATAGAGCAATGTCGGTGGAAGTACAGTTTCCGTTCTACTGGCTCAAAGACCACGATGAAATAAAAGCAGATACACTGAAGTCGCAGGAGGAAGAATAAAATAACCCGCTTCGACAAAAAAAAGTTTTTAGCAGATAGAACAATGCCACGGGAAGTTCAACACAAAAAGCAAGTATCCATCACACTGGATGAAATCCTCCAAGAAGTAAAAGCAGAGACATTGAAGTTGCTTATGTAGAATAAATGCCCGAATTTAGACAGAAGAAATCTGAGCTGATAGAGCAATATCAGTGGAAGTACAGTGTCCGTTGTGCTGCATGAAAGACCACTATGAAATAAAAGCAGATAGACTGAACTTGCATGAGCAAGAATAAAATACCCCGCTTACAAAAAAAAGACCTTAGCACATAGAACAATACCATAAGAAGTTCAACGCAAAAATTCAGTATGCATTACACCGGATGAACTCCTCCAAGAAGTAAAAGCAGATACATTGAAGTTGCTTGTGGAAGAATAAATGACCACCTTTACACAGAACATACCTTAGAAGATAGAGCTATGTGGGTGGAAGTACAGCCTGCGTTACAGAGGATCAAAGACCTCGATGAAATAAAAGTTGATAACTACGTATACACAGAAAAATTCTTAGCCGATAGAACAATGCCGTGGGATGTTCAATGCAAAAATCCAGTGTCCACTATCCTGGATGAAAAACCTCGTAGAATTAAAGCAGATACATTGATGTTGCAGGTGGAAGAATAAAGACCTCATTTACACTTAACAATTCTTAGCAAATAGAGCAATGTCGGTGTAAGTACAGTCTCCTTTGTACTTGGTCAAAGACCACGATGAAATTAAAGCAGATAAACTGAAGTTGCATGAGGAAGAATACAATACCCTGCTGAGACAAAACAGTTTTTAGCAGATAGAACAATGCCGTGGGATTTTCAACTCAAAAATCCAGTCTCCACTATAATTGATGTAATCATCCAAGAAGTAAAAAGAGATATATTGAAGTTGCTTGTGGAAGAATAAATGACCACGTTTACACAGAATAAATCTTACCAGATAGAACAATGTTGGTGGAAGTACAGTGTCTGCTTTACTGGAACAAAGACCAGGATGAAATAAAAGCAGATACACTGAACTTGTATGAGGAAGAATAAAATACCCTGCTTAGACACAATGTTCTTAGCAGATAGATCAATTCCATAGGTAGTTCAACGCAAAAATCCAATATCCATTAAACTGGATGAAATCCTCCAAGAAGTAAAAGCAGATATATTGAAGTTGCTTATGGAAGAATAAGTGGCCGCGTTTGACCGAACAAATCCTAGCATATACGGCAATGTCAGTGTCAGTACAGTCTCCGTTGTACTTGATCAAAGACCACGGTAAAATAAAAGCAGATTCACTGAAGTTTCATGAGGAAGAGTAAAATACCCCGCTGAGACAAAAAAGTTCTTAGCAGATAGAAAAATGCCGTGGGATTTTCAACGCAAAAATCCAGTCTCCATTATACTTGATGAAATCCTCCAAAAAGTAAAAAGAGATACATTGAAGTTGCTTGTGACAGAATAAATGACCACACTTAGACAGAACAATTCTTAGTAGATAGAGCAATGGCAGTGCAAGTACAGGCGCCATTGTACAGGATCAAAGACCTCGATAAAATAAAAGCTGATAAAATGAAGTTGCATGTGGAAGAAGAAAACGACGTTTACACAGAACTAAACTCAGCAGATAGAACAATGCCCTGGGAAGTTCAACGTAAAAATCTAGTCTCCATTACACTGGATGAAATACCGCGAAGAAGTAAAAGCAGATACATTGAAGTTGCATTTGGAAGAATAAAAGACCTCATTTACACTTAATTCTTAGCAGATAGAGCAATGTCGGTGGAAGTACCGTCTCGGTTTTACTGGATCAAAGATCACGATGAAATAAAAGCAGATATTCGTAAGTTGTATGATGAAGAATAAAATAGAACCTTAGACAAACATGTTCTTAGTAGATAGAACAATGCCGTGGGAAGTTCAACGCAAAAATCTAGTATCCATTACACTAGTTGAATTCCTCAAAGAAGTAAAAGCAGGTACATTGAAGTTGCTTGTGGAAGAATAAGTGACCACGTTTAGACAGAACAAATCTTAGCAGATAGTACAATGTTGTGGAAGGACAGTCTCCGTTGTACTGGATAAAAGACTACGATGAAATAAAAGCAGATACAATGAACTTGCATGAGGAATAATAAAATACACCACTTAGACAAAATAATTCTTTGCAGATAGATCAATGCCGTAGGAAGTTCAAAGGAATAATCCAGTATCCAATACACTGGATGAGATTCTCCAAGAAGTAAAAGAAGATACATTGAAGTCCCTCGTGGAAGAATAAATGCCCACGTTTAGACAGAACGCATCTTAGGAGACAGAGCAATGACGGTGGATGTATGTTCTCCATTATACAGGATCAAAGACCTCGATGAAATAAAAGCTGATAAAATGAAGTTGCATGTGGAAAAAGGAAACCACGTTTGCACAGAACAAATCTGACCAGAGAGAACAATGCTTTGGGAAGTTCAACAGAAAATCCAGTCTCCATCATACTGCATGAAAGACCTGGAAGCAGTAAAAGCAGATACATTGAAGTTGCATGTGGAAGAATAAAAGACCTCATTTACACTTAACAATTCTTAGCAGATAGAGCAATGTGGGTGAAAGTACAGTCTCCGTAGTACTGGATCAAAGACCATGATGAAATAAAAGCAGATACACTGAAGTTGCATGAGGAAGAATACAATACCCCGCTTAGACAAAAAAGTTCTTAGCAGATAGAACAATGCCGTGGGATGTTCAATGCACAATCCAGTCTCCATTATACTTGATGAAATCCTCCAAGAAGTAAGAAGAGATACATTGAAGTTGCTTGTGGACCACGTTTAGACAGAACAAATCTTAGCAGATAGAACAATGTCGGGGAAGTACAGTCTCCGTCATACTGGTTCAAAGACCACGATGAAATAAAAGCAGATACACTGAAGTTTCATGAAGAAGAATTAAATACCCCGCTTGTACAAAAAAGTTCTTAGCAGATAGAACAATGCCACAGGAAGTTCAATGCAAAAAGCCACTCTCCATTAAACTGGATGCAATCCTCCAAGAAGTATAGCATATACATTGAAGTTGCTTGTGTAGACTAAATGACCACGTTTAGACAGAAGAAATCTTAGCTGATATGGCAATACTGGTGGAAGCAGAGTGTCCATTGTGCTGTATGAAAAACCACTATGAAATAAATGCAGATAGACTGAAGATGTTGCCCCTCCCTGGGTTAGCAACACGGGAATGGGGAGGGACACACAGGGACAGCCTGTAGTCCCCCGGGAGCCAAGCGAGATGGTAATTGTCGATGACCCAGCCCTCCCCCAATTACCGGGGAAGAAAAAACCACGTTGAGTCAGAAGCAGTGTTAACCATGAAAGCGCATCAGATCTCTCTGCTGATCTCTGCTGATCTGATCTGCTGTTCTCTCATGTTCTCTGATGCTCTCGTGCCTTTATTGGGTCAGACAATTAGTTATATACTGTTAGGGTAGGAGAAGGTGGGAACTGCGAAGCTAGCCAATAGGAAGTGGGCTTCTGTGCTACCACAAAGGGTCTGGGTGGGGCTTTCAGGTACTGGGCAGGACAGGTGCGGGAAAGCGCGCGAGACTTAAGCTGCTGGGAGACCCGCGAAGCTGCGGGGGGTTCAATCGAGTCATGTACACAGAGATGCCTTAAGAGAGGTATGCAAAGGACCGAATGCCTGAACAAAGCCCTTTAATTGCCCCTGAGCCAGAATCAGGCCTCAGAGATGGAGGTCAGGTCCCAATAATTCCCCTTTTTTTGTTTATTAGAATAGTGGGGACAAGTGCGCAAAGCCCCTGTCTTAGGTCGTCCCTTTCAGGGGATCTTACCCATCACTGAGTGCTCTGTGGCCTCTGTCCCACAGTACAGATCACCCCCGGGCCTGTCTTAGGTTGTCCCCGCTCCAGAGATCTTAACTGTCATTGGCTCTCGGGGAGACATCTAAGGGGTGTCAAGGGATCCCTCCTCGTCATAGGGCTCTCCTTGGTCATAGGGGTCATTGGCATCTGTAGCAAGCCTCTGGTAATGCACCTGTACGTTCATCAACTGAATGGATTTCGTTCCTCAACTGAATGGATTCTATCCTGCTTTGAATGAATTGTAACCTTATTGATAACACAGGGCCCAAAAGTTAAAAGTAAGAACAAGAGGAGTATAGGACCAAGAAATGGAAGGACATAGGGTAGCCATCTGTGCAGTCCGGTCCAGAGGAAGTTGATGATGGTTATCTTGATTCCAAGAAGAAACAGGATCAGCACTGTAAGGTCCATTATTTATTCTGAAAAAGAAGAGAGAGAGATATCCTCAGGAGGCAGAGAGCCTTCTGGGTCCTCATCAATATTATTGGGGTCCCTCCATATTTGGGGACAATATTTAAGATCCCTTGCAGGGACCCAAATCGGCTTTGTTTCATCAGTGGGGAAAACACAACCAAATCCTCTTCCAGCTGTAATGAGGAGGTCAGGGCCCCTCCATTCCCCATTAAGGGGGTCCTTCCACCCGAGATAGTTCTATAGGGAATAGAGGTTGTCCAGTGTTTCTGGAAGGGTGAGAGATGTTCCCCTTCGGCAAAATTTAAGATATTGAGAGTAAACAAAGCCATCTTTAGCTGATCATGGGGGGGGAGTGTATTCCCCTTTTTTTGTTTTATTAATTGAGATTTAAGGACATGGTTATATCTTTCTACTCTTGCGTGTTCTCTGGGATTATTAGGGATGCCAGTAGTATGGGTAATTTGCCATTGTTTAAAGAAGTCATCAAGAGACTTGCTTACAAAACACAGACCGTTATCAGTTTTTATTTGGTCTGGCAATCCAAGAGTAGCAAAACATTGAAGAAAATGACTGATAGCATGTTTAGCTCTCTCCCCGGAATGGGCTGTAGCCCAACAGGCATGGGAAAAGGTGTCTATTGTTAAAAAATGTATTTAAGTTTTCCAAAAATGGGAAAATGTGTAACATCCATTTGCCACAGATTATTAGGCGTAAGGCCTCAAGGGTTAACACCGCCCATTTGGAGCGGTGGAACCTGTAAGAAAGGGTGGCACGACTTGCAGGTCCTAATAATCTTTTTTAGGTCTTTAGTAGCAACTTGGGGAAATCGGTGGTGTAGTCCCCTCAAGTTGACATGCGTGAGCTGATGGAAAGCGATAACCTCCTGTAAAGTGTAACATTCAGGATTAGAGGCTAACTGGTCAGTGAGGGCATTGCCTTTGGTCAAAATAACTAGAAGGCTTTGATGTCCCTTCAGATGTTGAATAAACATAGGCACAACCCTTCGTTTGAGCAAATTTCTAGCTTGAATCATCAAAGGAGTGATGGGGTGACTATCAAGTTTAATATGAGCTTCTATGAGGTTAGGTAACAAATTGACCACATAAAGGCTATCTGAGAATAGGTTAAGAGGACCAGTAATCTCAGATAGAGCTAGGACCACAGCATAAAGTTCCTTAAATTGTGTTGAGCCCTGTATTTCATGAGACAGAGTCACTGCAGGAGAAGAATTGCTTTTACCTGGGGAGAAAATAACAACGGAAGCCCCCTTCTTGCCTCCATCCGTGAATATGGTGAGGAAGGAGGGATCGGCTTCACTTAGAAAAAGTTTTGGAGGTCTCCACTCCAGCTGACTAAAGGAGTGCATCCATTTATGGGGACCATAATGACAATCCACTTTACCTGGAAAGCCTTCCATGGCTATTGCTAGTCTAGCATTATTTCTTTATAGCCAAGAGAAATCATTAATCCTAAAGGGGACAAATAAGAGAGTGGAGTTCACTCCCAAAAAGATGAGTGGATAAATCTCGTCCTTTGACAATACAATCTGCCATTTGGTCAATCATGGAGTAAACTCTTGGTGTTCCTCCGACTGACAGGTGAATCCAGTGAAGAGGTTCCCCTTCCTGGCCTAAAAGGGCAGTAAAGAGGGTCTGTCCTGATAGGACATAGAGCATTAGGGGCATAGCAGGATCATACCTCTTTAAGGCTGCTTCATCAATAGCTAATTGAATTTTATTTAGAACCTCTTTACGATCAGCTGACAACATTACTATGGAGGTCAGATCAAGACCCTTTAAGAGATCAAAAAGAGGTGTAAGGTTTACAGTGGTTATGGGGATCCATGGTCTCATCCAATTAATTTCATCAAGAAGTTGTTGACGTTGGGGGAAGGTGTAAGTATCTTGGACAGATAATTGGGGTTTTAAAGGAGACACAACGTCCAGTGTTAGGACAGATCCCATGAATTTAAAGGGGGGTATCCTTTGGATTTTTTCTGGGGCAATTTGGAAGCCATTATCTTTTAACAGTTGGAGACATTTATTAAAAAGACAATCTAAATGCTGAGTGCTTGGGATTCCTATAATAATATCATCTATATATACATAGAAAAGTGAGCCTGTCTCCTCGTTAAGAGGGGATAAGACTCTAGACATATAGTCCTGACATATATGAGGACTATTGGCCATACCTTGAGGTAGAACTGTCCATTCAAAATGCAAATCAGGGCCTTTAAAATTTAATGAAGGAAGGGAGAAGGCAAACTTCTAAGTATCTTCTGGGTGGAGAGGAATAGAGGAAAAACAGTCTTTGATGTCTATGACTATGAGATATTGGTCATTAGGAATGGCAGGTATCCAGGGCATCCCCTTTGGGGGGTCCCAAAAAGTTCCATCCTCTCATTTATTTTTCTCAAATCTTGGAGTAGTCTCCATTTGCCATTAGGCTTTTTAATCACAAATACTGGGGAGTTCCAAGGGCTCAGAGACTTTCTTTTTATGCTCCCCTCAACTCTATCAACAAAAGTGGACAGGTCCTCTCCTGGTCTTTGGTTAATTCCTGCTATTGGAGACTCGAGGGACCTTCCTCCAATTTCCTCCAGGCCACTAGGCCCAAAGCTCTAATCTGATCCCTATAGGGAGCGGGGATGGCGGCCTGCTGGACCCCCATTGAGTATTGATCAGAGGTCCCTGCAAGCATCCCCAAAGTAATGGGGATTACAGGTTGCTCGTGTTGGTTCCTCTCTGCCTGTTGGCAGCATTCTTCTTCATACAGGACACACCACTTAATGAAAAGCGGGCCTGGAAGAACTGCTTTGGCCAGAGCCATCCAATCGGCTGCAGTACATGGTTGATGAGCAAGGCCTTGGAGGATGGTTTCCGTCCAAGGAGCATTGGGGCCAACTTCTAAGACAGCCTTTTTGAGTTCCTTAAGGTTGCCAGGCTCCCAGGGATACCCGGTTGCAGGGCGGATACCACCTGGGTCAATATTAACCGGGAATAGCTGGCAGGACTCTGGACCACGTTCAAATGGTGCCTCACTAGTGACACTGTCTGTTGGGGTCACGCTCTCCGGCCTTTCTGACACGCTTCCAGACAAAGACTGCAATATCTTGTGGACCTCAGAAGCACCGTGCAGAAACCTATCTGGTGGATGGAGCCCTGGCACCATGGGGGTTGGGAAACTAGCAGGGCAGCCCAGGCCCAGACCCTCCTGTGAGATTACTAAGGGTGGATGGAGCCCTGGCACCGGGGGTTTGGGAAACTAGCAGGACAGCCCAGGCCCAGACCCTCCTGTACTGAGGCCTCTGGCTCTGGATATGATGGGGGAGGAGCAGAGGGTGGCTTCTTCGCATCTCCCTGAGGGGAACTTGGCCTGTCCTTAGACAATGAGAAATTAGCATCTCCTGTTAGCACCAGCTGTTGCTCCTCTCTGGGGCAGCAACATGGGAATGGGGAGGGACACACAGGGCCAGCCTGTAGTCCCCCAGGAGCCGAGCGAGACGTTAAGTGTCGATGACCCAGCCCTCCCCCAATTACTGGGGAAGAAAAAACCACGCTGAGTCAGAAGCAGTGTTTTTTTATTGTAATTAATAAAAGGGTTACATGATGTTTGCCAGATAGAAGGTGCATTAATTCACATACATTGATACCCTTTCACAAATCTTCGTACCCATTACCCCCCCATCTTGGCTTTCCCCCCTTCCCTATCAAATTTCAAATAACCAAATACAAATAAATTCAATATATCAGATAACAACGTGAGATACGGTAATGATATGAGATACCCAAGTGACAGCAAAGGAGATGAGAGATAACATAGTACATTAAGGACAACAATCATTCGTTATATGGCTTTTGTTTCAATATCCTGGAGGTCCTTTCAATTAGCTTCATACTATATGGCCTTATGTATCAAGGTTTTGCTCTATTGCAGATCTCTGCTAGTAGAGCACAAGGTTTCTGCATTGTCTAGACTACTATCAAAGCTATCTACTTTATTTTTCATCTCCCTTGCTTCTAATTGCTCATTTTTGATGCCTTGCATCTCTTCTTTTAGATCATGGATGGATTTCTTTAGCTCCTTGATTTCCATTTGACTGGTTAGCTCAGTAGCTTTATTTTCTTTGGAAATTTGTTGAAGTTCGGTCACCTTTTTATTTGTGGATTCTATGAATTCATCCATTTTTCTTTGAAAAACCTTTATTATGGCCTCCTTTATGGCTTCTTCTTTTTCACTTATCACCTTCTTTATGGTTTACTCTTGTTTAGCTATGGCTTCCTCCCTTATCTCTCTCTTTATGTTGTCACATTTTTCATTAATGATGTTTATCAATTGCATTTGTATAGCACTTGGAAGATTCTCCTCTAGATTTGTCAGTGACTGTTCCATTGTCTGTTTACATTGGGTGGGGGATGTTGTTTCTTGATTTGCCATTTTTCTTGAGTTTCTTGTTCTGCCCATTTGAAAACGGGAGCAAGATTAATACTAAACGCGATTATAGTTTTTCAGATATAACCAACCTAGACATCTGTAGCTGGCAGACACTAGATGTTCACTATTTTTGATTGGTATTATCACTCTTTCTTTTTGTGCACTTACAGACCAGTCTAATACAACCACTGATAGGTGACTTATACCCAAAACAATAAGCCTCTCAATCCAATCTCTATTGTCTTTAAGTCCCTCTGAACCTAGAGAATAATTGAAAACCTAGATACACAGTATTGCTCAACAGCCATCAAGTGTAGATCCATGCATTATAAGGGTTGAAAGATGAACAGAGGACCAGAGATAGAAAAATAGAATGAGAGAGATCAGAGGAGGTACAAGAGGATTAATGTAAGAGTGTAAGAATATTACTGTAATGTAGAAAAGTATACTATCGATCTGTTCCTTTGAAACTATTACGGGACTTAAAGAGTGCCTGCTCCCAATATGGACCAACTGCCCCTTTTACTCAAGTAGGAGGCCACGTGTGCTGACATTTTATGCCCAAATGACTGGAAGCAGCTTGCCAGAGCATGCCTTAATGGGGGAGATTACTTATTATGGGAAACAGAGTTCACTGCACAGTGTCGAGCTAAAATTGAAGCAAATAGGGCTGAGAACCTGCCTTACAGTCTTGATCAGTTGCTAGGAGAGGGAACCTATAAAAACACCAAAGATCAATTGGGCTATGCAATGGAAGCCTATATACAAATAAATGCAGCGGCAAAAGAGGCTTGGAAAAAATTACCAAATTCTAACCGTACTAAAAATCTAGTTGAAATTAGACAGGGACCTGATGAACCTTATCAAGAATTTTTGTCCTGATTAATGGAGACTGCAGACCGCCTAGTACAAGATGAGGACGCAAGGAAGGCTATAGTTAGACAAATGGCCTATGAAAATGCCAATGCTGCCTCTCGGGCGGCGATCAGACCCCATAAGAATAAGGGAGGAATTACAGACTATATTACACTGTGTGCTGATATAGGACCCTCCTATGTACAAGGCCTCCCTTTAGCCTCCGCTCCTCAAGGAAATACTGTTACTAAATTTATAAAATATAGAGGCCAGCGGCATTCTAGGGCTGCTAGACCTTAGGGGGTTGCTTCTCTTGTGGACAAATAGGACATTGGATGGCACAATGCCCATGCCAGGCCAAGTTAGAGAAAGAAACATCACCTGGCACATGTCCACGTTGTGGTAAAGGGAAGCACTGGGCTAAAGATTGCAAGTCAACAACAAATCGCAATGGCCGCCTGTTTTCGTGAAACTGGAGAAGGGACCATCCTCTAGCCCCACAAAAGTATGGGGCAGTCCCTCCCTCTTCTCAGCCACAAGTACATCTTCTAACAACCCCCCAAAATCAGTCTCCGGCCTCTTCCGTGCCACCCCGGGCAGTGCAGTATTGGACCTCTCTTCCTCCACCTGCTCAGTATTGACCCCAGAGATGGGGATACAGGCTCTCCCCACTTGGGTCTTCGGTCCCCTTCCCCCAGGAGTGGCTGGATTGCTGTTAGGGTGAAGTAGCTCAGCCCTTAAAGGGATACAAATTACACCTGGCATAATTGACCAGGGTTTTACTGGAGAAATCAAGGTAATGGCATCTGCCCCGAGACATGTAATATCGATCCCAGCAGGACAAAAAATAGCACAGCTAGTGCTTGTGCCTTTACCTCCCGGGGAGACTGCTAATTCCCCATGTGGACAGAGAGGATTTAGATCCTCTGATATCTATTGGGTACAAAGCATAAAACAAGAGAGGCCTGAGATGACTTTATTTATACAAGAAAAGCCCTTTAAAGGAATATTAGACACCGAAGCAGATGTGTCTGTGATATCTAAAAAACACTGGCCAACCCAATGGCCCCTAACAACTTCTATGACTTCCCTACAGGGAATTGGGTATGCAACTGACCCACAGCAGAGCAGTGCGATCCTTGCTTGGAGAGATGAGGAAGGACACTCTGGTCATTTTCAGCCATTTGTCCTGGACCATCTGCCAATTAATTTATGGGGTCGTGATGTCATGGAAAAAATGGGAGTGTATATGTTTAGTCCTAGTGCTGAAGTTACTAAGCAGCTGCTTGATCAAGGCCTCCTCCCTTCTGGGGGACTATGCCGAGCAGCACAGGGAGGGCCAGAGCCACTCCAACCCCAGTCTCGCCCACTGAGACAAGGATTAGGGTATTGTGGAGCGAGCTAATGGATTACTAAAACATCAAATTTTTAAGATAAAGAAATGGGAATTTTATCCCCTTTAGATGAAGGGACCAGAGTCACTTTTGGAAAGTGAGACAGGATAAATTAGAGGTATTGGAAAGAGTAGAAATTGCACTTGTGTTTCTTTTAAAATAAAAACGGGGGATATGTTGGGAGCCAGAGTGGAATCAAACTGTACCTTGATTTGCATCAGACAGTTGCTTTATTGTCTTATTGTTTTCTGGCCTTATTCTGTTTAAATGACCTGAGATTTACCATATAAATGTAACACCTGGAAGTTCCCTGGTTTCAAGAAGAGATATAAGCCTGGAGTTGAAAATAAACGGGGCTGCAGTTTTTACCTGGGCTGCAGACCTCCCGGACCCCATGTGTTTGTCTCTCTTCTATTGTTTCCAGTCCCTGCCCCCTATTTCAGGAACCCCCATTTGCTGCCAGTAGGCCCTGGCACGTGGCCTGGGAGAGGAACCTATTGTGTGGGTGGGGGCTGGGACAGCTCTGCCTCCCCTGGTGGGGTGCTGAGTCTTAGTGTATTCTGCCTGTCAGTCTCCAGTCAGAGGGCTGGGAGTTGAGCCCGTTGGGCGGGTGGGAGTTCGGACAGCTCCGCCTCCCTTGGAGGGGTGCTGGGTCTTAGCACCGCCCGCCTGTCAGTCTCCAATCAATGGCCTGAAGGAGGGGGCTATTGAGGGAAGGGACAGGATTCTAAATTCCTTGCCCCCCTGCTCCTGCCAGTCTTTCTCAGGCGGGCTGGAGGGGTCTGAGTTAAGTTCTATTGCTTGGCACCAGCTCTGCTTTCCAGATGGGTTTGGGGACCCGCTGTATTATTCACGCATCTGTGTTCCGTCTGTGGGTGTTCCATGGTGGTGGGGAGTCTTTCACTCCCCTCGGGTCTCCTCCGCCGCCTGTGTTCTGTGTCTGTGTTCCACTGCTTGCTGTTCTGGTTCCGCGCCTGTGTTCCGGTGCTTCCGCAGCTCGCTGGCCCGGTCCTATGCTGGTTTCTTCAGCAGTCAGGGCTGCCCCGCCCGGCGCCCTCTGCCGACGCTTTTCGCGGCTCAGAGCCGAAGGCAAGGGGTCGGGGAGGAGTCCTCAATTTCTGAATTCTTTGAGAAAGTTGGATGTGAGCTTTATCTGGATTTCTTTTCCAGTTTGAGTGCTTCTCCGTTGTTTTTGAATTTGTTGTTGTAGATTTCTTAAGGTAGTTGGCTTGTGGGACCCCTGGTTCTCTCTTCTTGTGAGAGAGAGCTAGGAAGCATCCCTATTGTCTCGGCGCCATCTTCCCTTCCCCCCAATGTAATTCTTATACCGTGCTTCCCCTGTAATTTACCCTTTAAAATTTCCTAGGGCTGTATGATTTCCAAGTATGGTTTAGGGTCTTTGTTTCTTTGTATACCTTCTGAAAATTATATACAAGTTTTAAGTGTGTGTGTGTGTGTGTAATTTGTTTTGCTGGTCCTGGGGCTTGAACTCTGAGCCTGGACACTCTCCCTGAGCTCTTTTGGCCAAGCTAGCATCTACCATTTGAGCCACAGTACTGCTTCCAGCTTTTTCTATAGAGTCTAACAAATTTCCTGCTCCAGGCTCGCTTTTGTATCCTGTCTGACTAGGATTACAGGTGTGACTACCGGCACCCAGCAGGTATATTATTTTTTTTGCCAGTCCTAGGCTTGAGCTCAGGGCCTGAGCACTGTCCTTGGACTTTCTCAAGTCTAGAGCTCTACCACTTGAGCCTCAGCACTACTTCTGGCTTTTTCCTATGTATGTGGTACCGAGGAATCGAACCCGGGTCTTCATGCATGCTAGGCAAGCACTTTAACCACTAGGCCAAACTCCCAGACCAAAGGTATATTATTTTTTCCCTCAGTCATGGGGGTTGAAATCTGGGCCTGGGCACTGTCCCTGAGCTCCTCAGCTCACGGTTACCACCCTACCACATTGAGCCACAATGCCACTACTGGTTTTCTGGTGGTTATTTGGAAATAAGAGTTTCATGAACTTTTGTGCTTGGGGTGGCTTTGAACCATAGTCCTCAGATCTCAGCCTCCTGAGTAGCTAGCCAAGCCTAACAGGTATATTCTTTTTTTAGTAATTTTTTCATATATTTTATTGTAATTAATAGAAGTCTTACATTATATTCGCCAGATAGAAGGTGCATTAATTCACACACATTGATACCCTTTCTCATGTCTTGGTCCCCATTTCCCTCCCCCTCATGCCAACCCCTCATCTTCTTTTCCCCCCTTGCCTATCCAATTTCAAATAACCAAATACAGATATATCCAATGTATTAGATAAAAAGGTGAGATACTGTAACAATATAAGATAACCAAGGGACAGCAAAAGAGATGAGAGATAACATAGTACATTAAGGACAACAATCACTCATTATATCCCTGTTGTTTCTATATACTAGAGGTCCTTTCATTTAGTGTCATACTGCATGGCCTTATGTATCTAGGTTTTGCTCTATTGCATATCTCTGCTATGAGAGCCCAAGGTTTCTACTGATTATGACAAATGAGGGAAACCATTGAGCCCATGTTCCTTTGAGTCTGGCTTACTTCATTAATATAATTTATTCTAAGTCTTTCCATTTCCTTACAAATGGGGTGATGTCATTCTTTCTGACAGCAGCATAGAATTCCATTGTGTATAAATACTACATCTTGTTGATCCACTCATCAACTGAGGGACATCTGGTTTAGTTCCATATCTTTGCTATGGTAAATAGTACTGCAATGAACATCGTTGTGCTAGTAGATTTAGTATGTCCTTGTTTCTGGACAATTGGGTAAATGCCTAGTAGTGGAATTGCTGGGTCATAGGGGAGTTCTATGTTTAGCCTTTTGAGGCATTGCCACACTGGTTTCCATAGTGGTTGAACGAGTTTGCACTCCCACCAACAGTGTAGTAGTGTCCCTCCTGGCCACATCCCCTCCAGCATCTGTTGTTATTAGTTTTCTTGATCCTGGCCATTCTAACTGGAGTGAGGTGGAATCAGAGTTGTTTTGATTTGCATTTCTTTTATGGCCAGAGATGTCGAGCATTTCTTCATGTGTCTATAGGCCATTTTTGTTTCTTCTTCAAAGAAGACTCTCTTTAAGTCTTTGGCCCATCTTTTAATGGGTTGGTTGTTACTTTGGAGATTAATTTTGGAGTGATTCAATTTTTTGAGTTGTTGATATATTTTAGATATGAGGCCTTTGTGTGGTGTATGGTTGGTGAAGATCTTGTCCCACTCTGTAGGCTTTTTCACTAATTTATTAGGTATGTCCTTTGCCATACAAAAGCTCTGCAATTTAATGCAGTCCCACTTATCCAGCCTTTCTCTGATTTGTTGTGATTCTTGGTCCTTATTAAGAAAGTTTCGACCTGTGCCAAGGAGGTCTAGTGTATCTCCTATTCTTTCTTGTAAAGTTTTCAGTGCCAACAGGTATATTCTTATCTGGACATTTTTTCCCTGCAAAAGCAATCTGATTGTCTAAAGGATCCATATTCTTTAAGATATTTTTAATTGCTAAAGAATGCACATAATACTAAATAACCTATTGGTATATATTACTCTTCCATTCTTCTCAAAACAACCCTGCATATTTTCAGCTAGTATTAAAAGACTGACTACATATAGTCTGGACCTAGAGTCTCATTTTTAATCTGACTGTCATAACAACAAAATAAAAGCTCCTATATTTAATTTTAGTAAGCTTTTGTTCTTTTAAAATTGTATTTTAATGTAAAGCTGCTGTGCAGAGGGGTTACAGTTACATAATGAGTACATAGCTTGTCGAAAAGTGTTTTACCCCATTCTCCCCCCCTAATTTTAGTAAGATTCTTATGAGCCATTAGATGTTCAATATGTGAATGGTTATGATGTGACACTTTCATGCATGACATGTACCCCATCAGTCTGATAACCTTTCTATCACTCTCCCTTATCCCCATTCCTTGCCTTCTTAATTTCAACAGGTTTCAAAAATGTATTTTCACATATACATATAAAATTTTTCAACCATATTCACCCTTCTTTATTCCACGGATACTTATTCCCAACAGGAAATTCTTAAAAACAAAAAACAGAGAACAATATATATTCAAGAAAAGTTTATTTATATCATTTTGCTTATATTTCTAAAGAGCCTAATTCTTTTGCTTTTTGACCTATTACCAATAGATAAAACATTAAGCAATCTTTTACACAAAAAGGGTCACTTAAACAGTGACTTGCAGGGCTAGGAGATTGGCCTAGTGGTAGAGTGCTTGCCTAGCATGCACGAAGACCAAGGTTCAACTGCTTGGTACCACATACATAGAAAAAAGCTGAAAGTGACTCAGTGGTACAGCTTTGGCTTTGAGAAAGCCTAAGGACAGTGCTCAGGCCCTGAATTCAGTCTCTGGGACTGGCAAAAATAAGTTAATTTATTTCTTTTGTGGTTACTAGGATTAAACTCAGGACCTTGGGCATGCTGAGCAAGTACTCTACAAAAAAACTACATTGAAATTCAGGCACAGAGCCAGATGTGATGGCTCATGATTATAATTCTACCTCTCAGTAGTCTGAGGCAAGAGGATCATAAATTCAAGTCCAGGTTCAACTATAATATATAATAGCAAGACTCTGTCTTGTTAAGTTTGCTCTTTGTGGTTGATCCATGTAGGTAGCCTGAAAATATTTTTTTTGCCTTAAGATTATAATTGAGGTCAGTGTCCTTTGATTAAACATAATAGCCATGTTTACAGCTGTTTTGTATGTTTGGGGTGACAAATAGTTTGTGGTCATTTATGTATGGTTTTAGATGTAGGTGAATATGAATTGACACTGA
Organism: Megascapheus bottae; assembly: GCF_031878675.1. Classification (NCBI taxonomy): domain Eukaryota; kingdom Metazoa; phylum Chordata; class Mammalia; order Rodentia; family Geomyidae; genus Megascapheus; species Megascapheus bottae. Next base: position 157,007 of record NW_028327685.1, read on the forward strand.
TATATCTCTCTGCTATATTGACCTAGGCCAGAGCACACCTCCTTTGTATCACATGGGAAGTAAATATGTTTTAACTTTTCCTCTGAAAAATGTTACACAATTGTTCAAAGTAACTGTGCTTTTAAAAACTGTCCACTGAGAGATGTTAATGAGAGCAATATATGCCAGAGTTGTCCATGAAGGGCATTTTCATTTTGTGACTTTGGCGGGTTAAGCATTGATTTTTTTAATTGAATTCACAGTGAGACCTTCGTTGTTTCTGAAAGCATCTGAGAGGCCAGATGCACATGCAGTGTTGGATTTGGCATAGCTTCTAGACTGTATGTTAGCCTGTGAATCCCCCCTTTGACCATAAATGAGTAGTTATCTCCTAATGACAAAGCCTTTTTGTTTCAGGAACTTTTGAGGAAACCACCAGTGCATGTAAAATAGGCACATGTTTAAGAACTTGTAAAACTTCTCAAGTTTATTACCTAGATAGATCGCTGTCATATGCCTCATTTGTGATCCTTTTAAGATTAGCAACAATTTCCCATGCTTTGTTTTGTGCAGTTTCTTCTAGAATGTTAGTTAACATCCCTGATAGGACACTTTCTTGACAATCCTGAAAGTTTTTACAGATAAATTATGAGCACTTTGGGCTGGGAATGTGGACTAGTGATAGAGTGCTTGCCTAGCATGAGGAAAAGCCCTGTTCGAATTCTTAGTACCATATGCACAGAAAAGGCCAGAAGTGGTACAGTGATTCAAGTGATAGAGTGCTAGCCTTGAGAAAGCTCAAGGACAGTGCCCAGGCCCTGAATTCAAGCCCTAAGACTGGCCAAAATAAAAGAAACCATATTTCTCCTACTCCATCATCAGTTATTTTATGGATTAGAGCTCAACTATATCTTTTATTGTGATTTTAGAAGGAAATCTGAGACGTGACTATAATAAAATTGTTTCATCTAGTATTTATTTTAGCAGTTACAATTCTCCCAATATCATGCTATATACACAAGATTGCCTGGTTTAAACCCCTGTGAGATATGTGTTATTACTGTCTCCATCTTAAGAGTCTACATTGAGATCGAAACTTTTGGTAATTTGCTAAAAGCTACCAAATAATGAAGCCAATAGACTAACCCAGGTATCTTATCCCAAAGCCCACATTTATTTTCATAAAAAAAAAGTTGGGAGCTGAGAGCCTACCCTAGTGGTAGAGTGCTTACCTAGCATGCACAAAGCCCTGGGTTCAATTCCTTGATACCACATATACAGAAAGTGGCTCATGTGGCAGAGCTCTAGCCTTGAGCAAAAAGTATCCAAGGACAGTGCCCAGGCCCTGAATTCAAGCCCCAGGACTGGCAAGAAAAAGAAAAAAAAATTGCACAGGGAGTGTTAGAGTGCTTGCCTAGCATGCACGAAGACCTAGGTTTGATTCCACGGTACCACACACATAAAAACCTGGAAGTGGTGCTGTGGTTCAAGTTGTAGGTTTCTAGCCTTGAGAAAACCCAAGCACAATACTCAGACCCTGAGCTCAAGCCCAGGACCGGCAAAAAAAGAAAGAAATAAAAAAAAAGAAATTAACAAGAAAGGAATGGAGGGAGGGGGAGGGCCAAGAGCATAACCTAGTGGTAAGATTGCTTGGCTAGCATGCATGAGGACTTGAGTTCAATTCCTTGGTACCATATACTAAGAAAAAAGCCAAAAGTGGCACTGTGGCTCAAGTAGCAGAGTGCTAGCCCTGAGCAAAAAGTATCCAAGGACAGTGCCCATGCCCTGAGTCAGGCCCCAGTAGTGGCAAAAAAAATTAAATTAACTTGGGCCGAGAGTGTGGCCTAGTGGAAGAGTGCTTGCCTAGCATGCATGAAGCCCTGGGTTTGATACCACATACTTAGAAAAAGCCAGAAGTGGTTCTGTGGCTCACCTGGTAAAGCACTAGTCTTGAGAAAGTGACAGGACAGTGCTCAAGCCCTTAGTTCAAGCCTCAGGATTGGCAAAGAAAGAGTGATTAGTGAAGCACAGACCATTGTATGTATGCTTTTATGTGACAGCCTGTTGTTTAGATGTTATCTAGACTTTTGTTACTGAACTCATTTCTGAGCTATACCAGCTCTTTTAAGTGACCTATATTGTTGGTTTAAATTCAAGGAGCCCAAGAATAATTCAAAAAGTATTTCTTCTATCAAGAATAAGCTGGCTTTGGGCCAGAAGTTTGGCCTAGTGGTAGAGTGCTTGCCTACCATGCACTAAGACCTGGGTTCAATTCCTGAGTACCCCATATACATAGAAAAGGCTTGAAGTGGTGCTATGGCTCAAGAGGTAGAGCTCTAGCCTTGTGAAAGTCCAAGGGCAGTACCCAGGCATTGAGCTCAAGCCTGGGACTGGCAAAAATTTTAAAAATAAATAAGAATAAGCTGGCTTCCCCTGTCAGTACTTGAACCATTTCCAAACAGAAATTGATCTAGCTTTTGAGTATTGGAGATGCTTGTCTTGTTGAAAATAGCTGTAGAGAATGATCTTTTTGAAAGAACATTAAAAATAGCATTAATTTCATAGGGATAGTTTTCTAAGGTATGTTCAATGTATTCCCCCCAGGTATTCCAGAAGGACCTCATCAGTGCTATGAAAATTCCAGATACTCATCACATTAATCCTGATAGTTATTACCTCTTTACTGACACATGGAAAGAAGAATGGGAAAAAGGAGTCCAGGTCCCAGCCAATCTGGACACTCTGCCACAGCATAGTTGCATCTTTATTTAGGATATGGATACTCGTATAGCTATATGTGTTTTGGGGCTGGGGACTTGTTCACATATGCCTACCAATTCAACAAAGCTGATGACACATTGTATCAAGTCACAATAGATCGGTAAAGTCAAGGTTATTCTTCAAAAATGTAATATGAGTCCATTTATGACATGAAACTAAAGTCCAATCTAAATTAATGATAGGGTTTTGAGAACCAAGATTTCCAAATCTGACTCAATAATCAATATTTATCAGGCCTTGAAGAAAAAGATCGTTAATTAAACTTTTCTCCTAAGAAATTGTCTCAATATAATAGAAGACTTTGGTGATGATATAAATATATTGCCAAAGCAAACAGTTTATAAATTTTGAACCTAAATAATGGGATACTAGAATAATTTGGTTAACTGTAAATACATGTCTTTTTATTTATGAGAAGTTGATAAGGTAGTTCAGTAGAAGTGGACCTTGATTTTATGTAAGGGAAAGAATTTTCCTACCAGAGTAAGTAATCATTTCAGCTCAAGAGTAGCAGCTGCATGTTTTCCTTCATATGTGGAAGCAAGTAAAGGGCTGGGATGTAACTCAGTGGCAAAGTGCTTGCCTATCAAGTGCAACAACTTGGATTCGATCTCCAGTACCAAAGAAAGAAAGAAGGAATGAACGAAAATAGTTTTTAAAAAACATAAGTAAATATGTTCGGTGGTGTGCAAATGTGTACCAATGTATTAACTGGAAGACTAAATGGAGAATTAAAATAATTTCTTAGAAGGGCAAAATCAAACAACCAAATAAACACTAGGATTTAAGTCCTTGAAATGGGTAGGGTGCGGTCAAGGGAAGAAAATACAGTGAATAAATAATTCTATGTATAGTCGGTGGCCATGGTTCATGCCTGTAATCCTAGCTACTCAGGAGGCTGAGATCTGAGGATCAAGGTTCAAAGCCAGCCCGAGCATAAAAGGACCTGAGAATCTTATCTCCAATTAACCTCTAGAAAACTGGGAAGTGGGGCTTTGCTCAGGGGCAGTAGCCTTGAGCTTGATCTCAGGGACAGTGCCCAGGCTGAGTTCAAGCCCCATGACCCACAAAAATATTAAATTAAATGTATATCCTACAAAATTAAGAAAAGTAAGGGTAGGGTAGTGAGTTGAGAAGGGATGGTTAATAATGCTGAAAGGAGTGACATTGATCAAGATATTGTATTCATAAACTGCTTTGTTAAATGGCAATTCCTTGGTAGAATTACTTTAAAATAGTTTTTGAAGGAGTAGTGGCTAATTTGAGGAAACATTTCTTTTACTAGTCTTTATATTCTCAGTATTTTACATAAAAATGTTTAGTATAAACTTGAGTGAATGAAGGAATGAATAAATAGAACATAGAGCTCCTGGCATAAAAGTTAGTGGGATCTGCTGGTTGCTATGAGAAACTGTAAATCTCATGTATAGCTCTATCTACCCCATATTAGGCTTTTTTGAGACTATGCATATTAGGCTGACCCCAAAACTAGTGACCGTGCCTCAAATTCCCCAAATACAAGGACACCAAAGCTGTCATGTATTAGGTTCTTAAAGTGCATAGATAACCTTCTTTGGATTCTTTATTCCTAGTAACTGATTCTTAGGTCCTAGTCATGCTCCGAAAATGCTGCTGAATCACTTTTTAGCAACCCAAGTTGTTGCAGTTCACAGAGAGCTTGTGTAAACTCTGAAGGAAAATTCCACTGACTTCTTCAACTGACTTCCAAACTCCAGTCATTTCCCAAGCTTTACTCGTCATTTACACCATCTTCTGCCTCCTAAATATCAGAATAACATGAATGAAAACAAGAGTTGGGCATTTTTGTGTCCTTCCTGTCAGCATTTTATATAAATAAGGCAATCTTGCTTCTCTTCCATTCTTTTGGATTGGAATGCTGGAGAATTATTCCAATCCAAGGATTGTTGAAATATCTCAGTCTTGGTTTTGATTCTAATGCAGTATCATTTGTCACTAAATGAGGTAATTTTATTGACAGGTTAAATGAGAAATGTCACAGGTACCAAGTAAGGTAATAACATTGTATAAAGAGTAAATTCATATGAGGTCTCAGTGCTCTATGTATTCTGAGCATCGAAAATAGTTATCACTAGTGCTGTGAATTTTCTGCTAAATCTCCTATTTCTTATAGTTGTTTGCCTGTCATAGGAACTCTTTCATTTTAAATTAAGCAAAGCAAACCAGTTATTAATAAATAGTTTAACTGATTGCTTTTGATAGGTAGAATACATTGTTCTCTGTTTCTTAGAAGGCATCAATAAGGATCTTTCTGTAGTATACAAACCTTCCTTTGGAACAACTATTCATTCTCAGGGTTTAGGGTAAATCAGAATCTCATGGAGGACTTGTTAAACTCACTCCAGTTGTTTTTTTGTTTCTTTTTGTAATAAGGAAGTTTAGAAGTCAAGATTTTGCACTTGTTAGGCAGGCACTATCACTTCAGTCACACTTCTAGCCCAGCTTATTGTTTTGTTTTGTTTGACTTGTGGTCTTCTACCTAGGCTGGTCTTCAACTCCTGGGCTCACGTGACTTATGATTGCTATCACTTATGATTGTTAACTGCTCTGAGTTTATAGAACTGGTTTTAACTCATCTGAATAATGAAAATAATACATTTAACACTCACTCAGGCTGCTAGCACCAGCCAATTAGGATTTTTTGCTATATATTAAGCCATACATATTATTTCATGTAACAGTCATGCAAGCTTGCTGTTAATCATAATTTATCATTATCCCTACTTTTTTCACTAAAAAAGCTGAACCTTAAATCACTTCCCAGAATCACCATACAAGTGAATGACAGAAAACAAGAGGCTTGTGTGAATCAAAAGCTTGTGCTATGTTCCACCATCCGGTATTGTCTCCATGGCAGGCAGAAAACTGAATTTGGCTCATATTTTTGATGTGAAATTCTGCCATATCTTTTTGCAGTTATCACCTTCTCTCATCTTTCCCTTTATAAATATATTTCATTGGGGCTGGGAGTTTGGCCTAGAGGTAGAGTGCTTGCCTAGCAAGCATGAAGAACCCGGTTCAATTCCTTGGTACCACATACATAGAAAAAGCCAGAAATGATGCTGTGGCTAAAGTGGTAGAGCTGTAGCCTTAAGAAATCCCAAAGACAATACTCAGGCCCTGAACTCAAGCCTAGGACTGGCAAAAAATAAAATAAATATACTTCATGACCCTTGCACCAAGAACAAAATAATATACAGTGGCATTATAATACAATCCTAGAATCTATGAAGGTCAATGAAGCATATAATTAGTGGTGAATTCACAGCAAAACAGAAAATTGAATTTGCAGAACTTTTTGTTTTCTAGAAAGAGTTCTTTCATACTTCCCAAAGGGCAGTTCAAGTCATATAGCCAGAGTGTAAAAGATGCTGCCCCAGCTCCACCCAATAGTTGAATGTTGGTCCCATTCAATCAGTGCAGGGGACCTGTTTTTTTTATCTTACCAGTGTTTTTCTTGCTTTTCCTTGCTTTTCTAGGATTATATCTGAGAAGATAAACAGTGTTCCCTTTGTCGGACCCCGGAAATACATTCATGGCTCCACCTCAGACTCTGAAGAGCCTGGCTTTGTTCAATATCATGGAGTTGTCAGCGGCTACATGCCGCTATGATCTGGATGACATGGATATGATTTGGCTTCAAGAACTCAATCATGACCTTTCAGAAATGGGTAAGTTGTCTTCTTACAAGTTAAGTTTTGACTCAAACCCTTAATTTTTTTCTTAAAGTTGTTGGGACCTTTTAAATTTGCCTTCAGGGTTTTTGTTGCCTTTGTTTTCTAGACATTTCGTTTGATTTTTCTCTTTGATCTCATCTTAATGACATATTATTTGAAATGTATAATTAGAATATAACAATAACATTTTGATCTTACCTCTTCTTAGTAAAGTATAAAGAGTAGATAGTGGGACTAGGAAGATGGCACCGATACAATAGGGATGCTGCCTAGCTCTCTCTCACAAAAAGAGAGAACCAGGGAGTCCCACACACCAATTATCATAAGAAATCCACAACAACAAACTCAAAAGGCAATGGAGAAGGACTCAAACCGGAAAAGAAATCCAGATAAAGCTCACATCCAACTTTCTCAAAGAATTCCGATCACAAGGACCCCTCCAAGCCGCGAAAAGCGGCAGCAGAGGGCGCCGGGCGGGCAGCCCGACCATTGCAGAAATCAGCACAGGACCAGGCCAGCAAGCCGCAGAAGCAGCGGAACCCAGACACGGAACCAGAACAGCAAGCAGCAGAAACCAGACATATATGTCATGCCCTTAAGTCAAATAACTTCCAACCAAGAATACTGTACCCAGCTAAGCTTTCATTCATAACTGAGGGAACAATGAAAACATTCCATTCCAGGGAAAAGCTGCAACAATATGTCGCAACAAAACCAACACTACAGAGAATTCTCAAAGAAGTTCTATACATAGAAAACCAAAATAAATGCAACAGAGGGAAAGAAATGGCACCTAAACAGCATACCATCTAAGAACCACAAGAACTGTCAAGACACAGGCCCTAATAAAAGCTTTTTAAAATGGTAGGAACTAATAAATATCTCTCAATCCTAACTCTCAATACCAATGGACTTAACTCTCCAATTAAACGGCATAGGCTGTCTAGTTGGATCAAAAAGCAAGAGCCATCGTACTGCTGTCTTCAAGAGACACATCTTACCCAAAAAAACAATCATCTTTTGAAAGTGAGAGGTTGGAATAAACTCTATCAAGCTAATGGCCCCCATAAACAGACTGGAGTTGCCATCCTCATATCAGATAAAATAGACTTCAAACTAAAATTAGTAAGAAAAGACAAAGAAGGTTACTACATACTACTAAAGGGATCTTTCCTCCAGGAAGACATAACGATCCTAAATATTTACACACCCAATCCCGGAGCTCCGAACTTCATCAAGCAAACTTTACTTACACTGAAACCATACATAGATCGAAACACAGAGATTGTCGGTGACTAACACACCACTCTCACCTATGGACAGATCAACAAGGCAAAAACTCAACAGAGAAACCTTAGAACTGAACAACTATATAAACCAACTAGATCTAACAGACATCTGCAGAATATTCCACCCAGCAACAACACAATATACGTTTTTTTCTCAGGAGCACATGGAACATTTTCCAAAATATACCACATCTTAGGCCATAAAACAAAGCTAGACAGATTCAGAAACACTGAAATTATTCCATGCACATTCTCAGACCACAGAGGCATCAAATCAGAACTGAACAAACATCTCCACCAACGAAGACCCTGTAATTCATGGAGACTGAACAACACATTGTTGAATCACCAATAGGTTATCCAAGAGATCAGAACAGAAATCCAACAGTTTATGAAATTTAACAATAAGGAGCACACAAAATACCAACTCCTTTGGGACACAGCAAAGGCAGTACTCAGAGGAAAATTTATAGCACTCAGTGCCTACAACAACAAGTTGAAAAAGTCGCAAACAAACAAGTTAATGTCTCACCTTAAGCTCCTGGAAAAAGAGCAACAAACCAACCCTAATCCCAGTAGAAGAAAGCAAATGATTAAAATCAAAGCAGAATTAAATGATTTGGAATGCAAAAAAAAACTATAGAAAGAATCAACAAAACAAGGAGCTTGTTCTTTGAAGGAATTAACAAAATTGACAAACCCTTAGCAAAACTTACCAAAAAAAGAAGAGAGCATACCGAAATAAAATCGCAGATGAGGGCCGGGAGTTTGGCCTAGTGGTTAAAGTGCTTGCCTAGCATGCATGAAGACCTGGGTTCGATTCCTCGGTACCACATACATAGAAGAAAAAGCCGGAAGTGGTGCTGAGGCTCAAGTGGTAGAGCTCTAGCCTTGAGAAAGTCCAAGGACAGTGCTCAGGCCCTGAGCTCAAGCCCAGGACTGGCAAAAAAAAATCGCAGATGAAAATGGTAATATCACGACAGAAATTACCAAGATCCATAATATCATGAGGGAATACTTCTCAAACCTTTAGGCCAACAAATTTGAGAAGCAGTGTTAACCATGAAAGCACATCAGATCTCTCTGCTGATCTCTGCTGGTCTGGCCTGCTGTTCTCTCATGTTCTCTGATGCTCTCATACCTTTATTTCATCAGACAATTAGTTATATAATGTGAGGGTAGGAGAAGGTGGGAACTGGGAAGCTAGCTAATATGAAGAGGGCCTCTGTGCTACCACTAAGGGTCTGGCTGGTGCTTTCAGGTACTGGGCAGGACAGGTGCAGGAAAGCGCGCGAGACTTGAGCTGCTGCGAGACCCGCAAAGCTGCAGGGGGTTCAATCGAGTCACATACACAGAGATGCCTTAAGAGAGGTATGCAATGGACCGAATGCCTGGACAAAGCCCTTTAATTGCCACTGAGCCAGAATCAGGGCTCAGAGATGGAGGTCAGGCCCAACAAGTAAGAATAAAATATCCCGCTTAGAAAAAAAAGCTCTTGTTCCCAGGGGCAGGGCGCAGCTGAGGACGTGGGCTCCAAGGGAAGAGCCGCGCCTTTTTGATTCTCAGAAGGCGAGCTTGGCTGCTGGTCGGTCCTTCAGAACCCTGCTGCGTTTCCACTGCTTTGTCAAAGAGTCTGTTACTGTAGGAGGCCCCTCGGTGCTGTCTTGCTCAGGATTCCCAGCTGGAGGATGCCCCGCTCAAGAATTGAGGGGGGGCAGATGCTGGCTCCTATTTTCCCCGCACACCCTACCCGCTGTTGTAAGGCAGGGTCCCAGCGCCCTCCACTCTCCAGATCCAGTGGCCTGGGAGAGGAGCCTGGTGGGGGGGTGGAAGCTAGGAAAGCTCTGCCTCCGCTGGTGGGGTGCTGAGACTTAGGTTCCGCCCTCCTGTCAGTCTCCAGTCAGAGGGCTGGGGGTTGAGCCCATTGGGTGTGTGGGAGTTGGGACAGCTCCGCCTCCCTTAGTGGGGTGCTGGGTCTTAGGTAGCCCGCCTGTCAATCTCCAGTCAATGGCCGGAGGGAGGGGGCTGTTGAGGGAAGGGACAGAATTCTTAACTCCTTGCCCTCCTGCTCCTGCCAGTCTTTCTCAGGCGGAGTGGAGGGGTCTGAGTTAAGTTCTATTGCTTGGCACCACTCAGCTTTCCCTATGTGTTTGGGGATGCACTGTATTACTCACGCCTCTGCGTTCTGTCTTCGGGTGTTCCACGGTGCTGGGGAGTCTTTCCCTTCCCTCGGGTCTCCTCCGCCACCTGTGTTCCGCGTCTGTGTTCCGCTGCTTGCTGTTCTGGTTCCGTGTCTGGGTTCAGCTGCGTCTGCCTCTCGCTGGCCCAGTTCTATGCTGGTTTTTGCAGTGGTCGGGCTGCCTGGCCTGGCGCCCTCCACCCGCCACCGCTTTTCCCAGCTGGGAGCAGGCGGAGAGAGGTGGGGAGGGTCCTTGTGGTCCGAGTTCTTTGGGAAAGTTGGATGTGAGCTTTATCTGGATTTCTTTTCCGGTTTGAGTCCTTCTCCATTGCTTTTTGAGATTGTTGTTGTGGATTTCTTAAGATAATTGGCTGGTGGCACTCCCTAGTTCTCTTTCTGAGAGACAGCTAGGTAGCGACCCTATTCTCTCGGTGCCATCTTCTTTCCCCCTAGAGTGGATCAACAAGTTGTGTTATTTGTACACAATGGAATTCTATGCTGCTGTCAGAAAAAGCGACATCTCCCCATTGGTTAGGAAAAGGAAAGTCTTAGAAAAAATCATATTAAGTGAAGTAAGCCAGACTCAAAGGAACTTAGGCTCAATGGTTTCCCTCACTTGTCATAATCAGTAGAAACCTTGTGCTCTACTAGCAGAGATCTGCAATAGAGCAAAACCTTGATACATAAGGCCATATAGTATGAAGCTAATTGAAAGGACCTCCAGGATATTGAAACAAAAACCATATAACGAATGATTGTTGTTGTTAATGTACTATGTTATTTCTCATCTCATTTGTTGTCCCTTGGGTATCCCATATTGTTACAATATCTCACTTTGTTATCTGATATATTGAATTTATTTCTATTTGGTTATTTGAAATATGATAGGGAAGGGGGGAAATTTGATAGGAATGGGGAAACCAAGACGGGGGTGGTGGTGGTGGGGGGGAGTGTAACGGATACCAAGACATGTGAAAGGGTATCAATATATGTGAATTAATGAACCTTCTATCTGGCAAATATCATGTAACCCTTTTATTAATTACAATAAAAAATATTTTAAAAAAAGGTCTTAGCACATAGAACAATTCCTTAGGAAGTTCAACGCAAAAAATCAGTATCCATTACACTGGATGAAATCCTCCAATAAATAAAAGCAGACACATTGAAATTGCTTGTGGATGAATAAATGACCACTCAGATAGAACACATCTTAGCAGATAGAGCTATGTGGGTGGAAGTACACCCTCTGTTACACAGGATCAAAGACCTCGATGAAATAAAAGCTGATAACAGTATGTGGAAGAAGAAAACCACGCGAACACAGAAAAAAACTTAGCCAATAGAACAATGCCGTGGGATGTTCAACACAAAATCCAGTGTCCACTATACTGGATGAAAGACCTAGAAGAAGTATATCAGATACATTGAAGTTGCATGTGGAAGAATGAAAGACCTCATTTACACTTAACAATTCCTAGCAGACAGAACAGTGTCAGTGTAAGTACAGTCGTTCTTTGTACTGGATCAAAGACCACCATGAAATAAAAGCAGATAAACTGAAGTTGCATGAGGAAGAATACAATACCCCGCTGAGACAAAAAAGCTCTTAGAAGATAGATCAACGTCGTAGGAAGTTCAAGGCAAAAATCGTGTATCCATTACACTGGGTGAAATCCTCCAAGAAGTAAAAGCAGATACATTGCAGTTCCTTATGGAAGAATAAATGACCACATTTAGACAGAAGAAATCTAAGCAGATAGAACAATGTTGGTGGAAGGAGAGTCTCCGTTGTACTGGATCAAAGACCACGATGAAATAAAACGAGATACACTGAAGTTGCATGAGGAAGAATAAAATACCCCACTTAGACAAAATAGTTCTTCGCAGATAGAACAATGCCATATGAAGTTCAATGCAAAAATCCGGTATCCATTACACTGGATGAAATCCTCCAAGAAGTAACAGCAGATATATAGAAGTTGCTTGTGGAAGAATAAATGACCACGATTAGACAGAACAATCTTAATAGATAGAGCAATGACAGTGGAAGTACAGTCTCTGTTATACATGATCAAAGAACTCGATGGAATAAAAGCTGATAAAATAAAGTTGCGTGTAGAAGAAGAAAACGACATTTACACAGAACAAAACCTAGCAGATAGAACAATGCCCTGGGATGTTCAACGAAACAATCCAGTCTCCATTATCCTGGATTAAAGACCACGAAGGTGTAAAAGCAGATACATTGAAGTTGCTTTTGGAAGAATAAAAGACCTCATTTACACTTAAGAATTCTTAGCAGATAGAGTAATGTCGGTGGAAGTACAGTGTTGGTCGTACTGGATCAAAGACCACGACGAAATAAAAGCAGATACACTGAGGGGCATGAGGTAGAATAAATATCCCGCTTAGACAAAAAATTCTTAGCAGCTAGAAGAATGTCGAAGGAAGTTCAACTTAAAATTCCAGTATCCATTACACTGGATGAAATCCTCCAAGAAGTAAAAGAAGATACATTGAAGTCCCTTGTGGAAGAATAAATGCCCCGTCTAGACAGAACAAATCTTAGGATATAGAGCAATGACGGTGGAAGTACGTTTCCGTTATACAGGATCAAAGACCTCGATGAAATAAAAGCTGATAAAATGGAGTTGCATGTGGAAGAAGGAAAACACATTTACAAAGAACAAATCTTACCAGAGAGAACAATGCTTTGGGAAGTTCAACACAAAAATCCAGTCTCCATCATACTACATGAAAGACCTCGAAGAAGTAAAAGCAGATACATTGAAGTTGCATGTGGAAGAATAAAAGACATGATTTTCACTTAACCATTCTTAGCAAATAGAGCAAGGTGGGTGGAAGTACAGTCTCTGTTGTACTGGATAAAAGACCACGATGAAATAAAAGCAGATACACTGAAGTTGCATGACAAAGAATAAAATACCCTGCTTATACAAAAAAGTTCTTAGCACATAGAACAATGCCGTGGGATGTTCAAGGCAAATATCTAGTATCCATTACAGTGGATGAAATCCTCAAAGAAGCAAAAGCAGGTACATTGAAGTTGCTTGTGGAAGAATAAATGACCACGTTTAGACAACAGAAATGTTAGCAGAAGGAACAATGTTGGTGGAAGGACAGTCTTCGTTGTACTGGATCCAAGACCACGATGAAATAAAACCAGATACACTGAGGTTGCATGAGGAAGAATAAAATAACCCAGCATAGACAAAAAAGATTTTAGCAGATAGAACAATGCCGTAGGATGTTGAACGGAAAAATCCAGTATCCAATACATTGGATGAAGTCCTCCAAGATGTAAAAGAAGACACATTGAAGTCCCTTGTGGAAGAACAAATGCCCCGTTTAGACATAACAAATCTTAGGAGATAGAGCAATGAAGGTGGAAGTACGTTTTCTGTTATACATGATCAAAGACCTCGATGAAATAAAAGCTGATAAAATGAAGTTAGATGTGGAAGAAGGAAACCACGTTTACACCGAACAAATCTTACCACAGAGAACAACGCTTTGGGAAGTTCAACACAAAACTCCAGTCTCCATCATACTGCATGAAAGACCTCGAAGAAGTAAAAGCAGATATATGAAAGTTGATTGTGGAAGAATAAGTGACCGCGCTTAGACAGAACAAATCTTAGCAGATATGGCAATGCCGGTGTCACTATAGTCTCCGTTGTACTTGATCAACGACTAAGATGAAATGAAAACAGATATATTGAAATGGCATGAGAAAGAATAAAATACCCCGCATAGACAAAAAAGTTCTTAGCAGACAGAACAATGCTGTATGAAGTTCAAAGCAAAAATCCAGTATCCATTACACTGGATGAAATAATCCAAGAATTAAAAGCAGATATATTGAAGTTGCTTGTGGAATAATAAATGACCACGTTTAGACAGAACATATCTTAGTACATAGAGCAATGACAGTGGAAGTACAGTCTCCGTTACACAGGATCAAAGAACTCAATGAAATACAAGCTGATATGGTGAAGTTGCATGTGGAAGAAGAAAACTATGTAAACACAGAAAAAATCTTAGCCTATAGAACAATGCTGTGCTCTGTTCAATGCAATAATCCAGTGTCCACTATACTGGATGAAAGACCTCGAAGAAGTAAATCCGATACTTTGAAGTTGCATGTGGAAGAATAAAAGACCTCATTTACACTTAAAAATTCTTAGCAGATAGAGTAATGTCAGTGTAAGTACAGTCTTCTTGGTACTGGAACAAAGACCACGATGACATTAAAGCAGATACACCAAAGTTGCATGAGGAAGAATACAATACTCCGATGAGACAAAAAAGCTCTTAGAAGAGATATCATGGGAGGTTTTTCCATTTCCTTAGTTCTGCTTCAATTTCCTTTTTTAGGGTTTTAAAGTTTTCATCAAAAAGATCCTTTACATTCTTAGTTAAGCTAATTCCTAGGTACTTTATTTTCTTTGAGGCTATTGTGAAAGGAGTTTCTTTCCTGATTATTGCCTCGTTCCTCTCACTGTTGGCATAAAGGAAGGCAGTTGATTTTTGAGGGTTGATTTTATAGCCTGCTACTCTTCCAAAGCTTTGAATAAGCTCAAGGAGCTTGGGAGTAGAGTCTATAGGATTCTCTAAATACAGAATCATGTCATCTGCAAAGAGGGATAGTTTTATTTCCTCTTTCCCTACTTGGATTCCCTTTATGCTTGCTTCTTGCCTTATTGCACTGGCTAGGAATTCTAGTACTATGTTAAAGAGTAGTGGAGAGAGTGGGCATCCTTGTCTCGTTCCTGATTTTAGAGGGAATGGCTTTAGATTTTCACCATTAAGTGTAATACTAGCAGTAGGTTTCTCATACACAGCCTTTATTACATTGAGGAATGTTCCATGGATACCTAGTTGCTCCAGAGCTTTTAACATAAAGGGGTGTTGGATCTTGTCAAATGCCTTTTCCGCGTCTATTGAGACAATCATGTGATTTTTGTCCTTGCTCCTGTTGATGTGTTGAATTATATTAATTGATTTGCGTATGTTGAACCAGCTTTGCCTCCCTGTGATGAATCCAGTTTGATCATAGTGTATAATTTTTTTGATGAGTTGTTGTAGACGGTTGGCCAGTATTTTGTTGAGAAGTTTTGCATCGATGTTCATCAAAGAAATAGGTCTACACTGTGGGTGGGAGTGCAAACTCGTTCAACCACTATGGAAAGCAGTGTGGCAGTGCCTCAAAAGGCTAAACATAGAACTCCCCCATGACCCAGCAATTCCACTACTTGGCATTTACCCAACCATCCAGAAACAAGGACATACTAAACCCACTAGCACAACAATGTTCATTGCAGCACTATTCACCATAGCAAAGATATGGAACCAACCTAGATGTCCCTCAGTTGATGAGTGGATCAACAAGTTGTGGTATTTGTACACAATGGAATTCTATGCTGCTGTCAGAAAGAATGACATCGCCCCATTTGTTAGGAAATGGAAAGACTTAGAAAAAATCATATTAAGTGAAGTAAGCCAGACTCAAAGGAACTTAGGCTCAATGGTTTCCCTCATTCGTCATAATCAGTAGAAACCTTGGGCTCTACTAGCAGAGATTTGCAATAGAGCAAACTCTTGATACATAAGGACATATAATGTGAACCTAATTGAAAGGACCTCCAGGATAGTGAAACAAAAGCTATATAATGAATGATTGTTGTCCTTAATGTACTATGTTGTCTCTCATCTCCTTTGCTGTCCCTTGGTTATCTCATATTGGTATAGTATCTCACTTTGTTATCTGATATATTGAACTTATTTGTATCTGGATATTTGAAATTTGATAAGGAAGGGGGGAAAACTAAGATGGGTGGGGGGTGTGGGGGGGAGGGAAACGGGTACCAAGACATGTGAAAGGGTATCAATGTATGTGAATTCATGCACCTTCTATCTGGCAAATATCATGTAACCCTTTTACTAATTACAATAAAAAAAGCCAGAAAAAAAAGAGAGATCAATGTTGTAGGAAGTTCAAGGCAAAAATCCTGTATCCATTACACTGGATAAAATCCTCCAAGAAGTAAAAGGAGATACAATGAAGTTGCTTGTGGAAAAACAAATGACCATGTTTAGACAAAACAAATCTTAGCAGATAGAACAATGTTGGTGGAAGGACAGTCTCTGCTGTACTTCATCAAAGACCACGATGAAATAAAACCAGATACACTGAAGTTGCATGGGGAAGAATAAAATACCCCGCTTAGACAAAAAAGATTTTAGCAGATAGAACAATGCCGTAGGAAGTTGAAAGGAAAAATCCAGTATCCAATAAACTGGATGGAATCCTCCAAGACGTAAAAGAAGATACATTGAAGTCCCTTGTGGAAGAATAAATGCCCACGTTTAGGCAGCACAAACATTAGGAGATAGAGCCATGACAATTGGAGAATGTTCTTCGTTATACAGGACCAGAGACCTCGATGAAATAAAAGCTAATAAAATGAAGTAGCATGTGGAAGAAGAAAACGACATTTACAACGAACAAAACTTAGCAGATAGAACAATGCCCTGGGACAGTCAATGCAACAATCCATTCTCCATTATACTGGATGAAAGACCGTGAAGAAGTAAAAGCAGATACACTGAAGTTGCTTTTGGAAGAATAAAATACCTCATTTAAACTTAAAAATTCTTAGCAGATAAAGCAATGTTGGTGAAAGTACCATCTCGGTTTTACTAGATCAAAGACCACGATGAAATAAAAGCGGATGTTCGGAAGATGTATGATGAAGAATTAAATACCGCCTTAGACAAAAAAGTTCTTACTACATAGAACAATGCTGTGGGAAGTTCAACACAAAAATCTGGTATCCATTTGAGTTGATGAAATCCTCAAAGAAGTAAAAGCAGATACATTGAATTGGCTTGTGGAAGAATAAATGACCACGTTTAGACAGAATAAATCTTACCAGATAGAGCAATGTCGGTGGAAGTACAGTTTCCTTTCTACTGGCTCAAAGACCACAATGAAATTAAAGCAGATACACTTAAGTGTTGGAGACATTCTCCCCTTCCCTGAATTCTTAGTGTAAGAATGTGCCTGCATGCATTGATATGCAAACATCCTACCACCTGGCCTCTACACGGAGCAGGAGCAAACATCCTACTACCGGACCCCCTGCCCCCAGTGGTTCCTACACCCCAACCCCCTCCTGCCTCTCGTGAAGAGGCATATAAGCCCCTGTGTGAAAAATAAAATTTGCAGCTTGATCAGAATGCTTGTCTTGCTGCCTTCTTCGTGTCTCCTGTCCCTTTCATTCCTCCCTCTAGGTTCTTGGCCCTAGTTGACGTCCCGCCCAACGTGGGGCTCGAGTGCCCGCGAGGCTGAGGAACGCTGTCTTCCAGGAAACCTTGGATCCAAGTGATTGTGTGACCAGCTCGGAGTAGCCCGCCCGAGACATCTCGGTCAACGCTGAGTGGAGACGGCGAAAGGTAAGAGACTGACCATGGGACAGGCATCATCGTCACAGGAATTGTTCATAGGCTCTCAAGACACGAAGAATTTGGGTTAAAAAGAATTAAGTACAGTGAGGAGGTACTGCGACAGGCCTCCCGACCCCCTTCTAAGTAAGTACGGCGAGGAGGTACTGCGACAGGCCTCCCGACCCCCTTCTCTCATGCCCCGGCTCTCCACGAGCCCGATACCCCACCTAGACAAAATTGTTCTTAGCAAATAGAACAATGCCATATGAAGTTCAATGTAAAAATCCAGTATCCATTACACTGGATGAAATCCTCCAAGAAGAAAAGCAGATACATTGAAGTTGCTTGTGGAAGAGTAAATGACCACGTTTAGACAGGACAAATGTTAGCAGGTAGAGCAATGTCGGTGGAAGTACAGTCTCCGTTACACAGGATCAAAGACCTCGATGAAATAATACCTGATAAAATGAAGCTGCATGTGGAAGAAGAAAATGATGTTTACATAGAACAAAACTTAGCAGATAGAACAATGCCCTGGGAAGTTCAACGCAACAATCCAGTCTCCATTATACTGGATGAAAGACCGCGAAGAAGTAAAAGCAGATACATTGAAGTTGCTTTTGGAAGAATGAAAGACCTCATTTACACTTAACAATTCTTAGCAGATAGAGCAATGTCAGTGAAAGTACCATCTCAGTTTTACTAGATCAAAGACCACGATGAAATAAAAGCAGATATTCAGAAGTTGTATGCTGAAGAATAAAATACCCCGTTAGACAAAATATGTTCTTAGTAGATAGAACAATGCGGTGGGAAGTTCAACGCAAAAATCTAGTATCCTTTACAGTGGATGAAATCCTCAAAGAAGTAAAAGCAGATACATTGAAGTTGCTTGTGGAAGAATACATGACCACATTTAGACAGAATATATCTTACCAGATAGAGCAATATCGGTGGGAGTAGAGTTTCCATTGTACTGGCTCTAAGACCACGATGAAATAAAAGCAGATACACTGAAGTCCCAGGAAGAAGAAAAAATACCCCCGTTAGACAAAAAAAGTTTTTAGCAGATAGAACAATGCCAAGGGAAGTTCAACGCAAAAAGCCACTATCCATTAAACTGGATGAAATCCTCCAAGAAGTAAAAGCAGATACGTTGAAGTTGCTTCTGTAGAATAAATGACTGCATTTAGATAGAAGAAATCTTAGCTGATAGAGCAGTATCGGTGGAAGCACAGTGTCCATTTTGCTGCAAGAAAGACCACTATGAAATAAAAGCATATAGACTGAAGTTGGATGAGTAAGATTAAAATATCCCACTTAGAAAAAAATGTTTTAGCACATAGAAAAATGCCGTAGGAAGTTCAACGCAAAAATGCAGTATTCATTACACTGGATGAAATCCTCCAAGAAATAAAAGCAGATACATTGTAGTTGCTTGTGGAAGTATAAGTGACCAAGTTTAGACAAAACAAATCTTAGCAGATATGGCAATGTCGGTGCTAGTACAGTCCCCGTCTTACTGGGTCAAAAACCATGATGAAATAAAAGAAGATACACTGAAGTTGTATGGGGAACAATAAAATACCCCGCTTAGACAAAAAAGTTCTTAGCGGATAGAACTATGCCGTAGGAAATTGAACGCAAAAATCCAGTATCCATTACACTGGATTAAATCCTCCAAGGAGTAAAAGTAGATGCATTGAAGTCGCTTGTGGAAGAATAAATGACCACAGTTAGACAGAACAAATCTTAACAGATAGAGCAACGACAGTGGAAGTACAGTCTCTGTTATACAGCATCAAAGACCTCGATGAATTAAAAGCTGATAAAATGAAGCTGCATGTGGAAGAAGAAAACAATGTTTACACAGAACAAATCTTAGGAGATAGATCAACGCCATGGGAAGTTCAACCCAAAAATCCAGTCTCCATTATACTGGATGAAAGACCTCGAAGAAGTAAAAGCAGATACTTTGAAGTTTCATTTGGAAGCATAAAATACCTCATTTACACTTAAGAATTCTTAGCAGATAGAGCAATGTCTGTGGATGTGCAGTCTTGCTTGTACTGGATCAAAGATCATGATGAAATAAAAGCAGAAACACTGAAGTTGCATGAAGAAGAATAAAATTTCCCGCTTGGAAAAAAATTCTTTTCAGATAGAATAATGCCGTAGGGAAGTCATTGCAAAAATCCTGTATCCATTACAGTGGATGATATCCTCCA
Source organism: Megascapheus bottae (assembly GCF_031878675.1). Classification (NCBI taxonomy): domain Eukaryota; kingdom Metazoa; phylum Chordata; class Mammalia; order Rodentia; family Geomyidae; genus Megascapheus; species Megascapheus bottae. Next base: position 176,652 of record NW_028327685.1, read on the forward strand.
GGAAGTAAAAGAAGATACAGTGAAGTCACTTATGGAAGAGTAAATGACCACGTTTAGACAAAACAAATCATAAGAGATAGAGCAACGTTGGTGGAAGTACAGTCTCCACTTGCCGGGGCCAGCCAGCAGCGAACCAGGGTTCGCAGGTTGGGATTCCTGAAATAAGGGGCTGGGACTAGGAAAAAATAGAAGAGAGACAACAGATGGGGTTCCGGAGTGCTACAGCCCAAATCACGAGCCACAGCTTAAGAAGCCTGTAGCCCAAGACTGTAGCTCAATTTATTTCAAGTTCTGACCTTAAATACACTTCATTAAACTAGGGAACTGCCAGGGGCTACATTCGTACAAACAGTATCAAGCCTCAGAGAGGTTAAATGTGAAGCTATTGACACAGCCCAAAATCATGATAAGAGCTTACTTCCATGTGTATCCAATTGTGCGGGTCCAAGGTCACTGACCCCACAGTCATGGTCACTGATCCCACAGTCGGTCCCCAACATCTCCCCCATCTTTATTTTAAAAGATGCGAACACGCCTGTCTTTTGTTGGGTGGATCTCTGACTCTGCCTTACCCGTCATGGGGAACTTCTTCAGATCAAGATGAAGGCCCTGTCTTAGGTTGGTCAGAGCACACCCCCTCTTACCCATCCTTTACTGCGATTCCTCTCATGGGGGAACTCATCCATCTGGGGCTTAGATCTGTGGAGTTGTCCTGCAAGGTTTAGTAATGAATTTTGCAAGATCTTTACCACACAAGGCAGACAACATAATAATTATTATAAGCAACATTCCTGGACCAACAAAGGTCATCAGCAAGCCTTTTAGGTTATGAAGGCCCTGTGTCAAAGCAACAGTGGCAGCTGCAGCAATAGCTGCTAAGAAAATAAAAGCTAGAATACCTGCTACTATTAATCCAATAAACCTCCTAGGGCGCATTAGGTCTTTCAATAGTTGTAAAGCCAGGATACCAGAATCTTCATACCAGGGTACAGACATATTCACAGGTAACATAATATAGGGTGGTTGTTTAACGATAATAACAGAGGTAGCTAATTCATTATAGATACAATTTGTAAAAAAACAATTATAGCATGTTACATTAAATTGTTTAGAATCAATGGATATGTTAAAAGGTCCATACATAATAGCAAAAGGAGGAGAAACACAGCTCATAATGTTCTTTTGATAGGAGGAGCTGGGTAGAATTGGCTCCTGACCAGTCTAATAGCTGTGAGGAAGTCCCAGTAATATTGGTGATAAGGTTGCTTTTGATCTGGCACCCATATCCAGTGATTGATAGACTGCATCTCAGCACATCCTGGAATGGAGTCATTGTCCCAAAGTTTAAAGCACGGTGGGTTGCGGATCCCAGAAGCATTGAATCTACATGTTTGAATGTGTTGAATTAACACATCAGGAGCAATCCCATATGCTGATCGGTTGACATGCAGATATAACTCAGGTCCTTCCCACATCACAGGATGCACCACTGGAGGGTTGGGGATGTAGGCCCAGAGAGTCACTGCTTGGATGGCCACTGTCACTCTCCACAATCCGAACACAGCGTTCAGGCAGCCAGTGAGCGTCATTTTCTTCCTGTGAAAAAACACATACATGCCCTTGACCCCATGTTAGAACAGGATTGCGTCTGTGCCAATCACCAGTTAGGGGATCCTTCCACTTTACTAAAGCAAAAGCACACTGCTCTCTTTTTTCCCAGAATCGCTGAGCAGCAGATAAATTATTTAAGTCCAAATTCAAAAAATTAAAAACAAATAAAGCATGATTAAGTATATTCACAAGGTTAGTGGGATACAACTCCCCCTTCTGCATTTTAACAATTTGATGTTTTGGTAATCCATTAGTTCTCTCCATAATACCTTGACCTTGAGGATTATAAGGAATGCCTGTAATATGAGTGATATTATAAGAATGGCAGAAGGATTGAAATGCACGGCCTGCATAACCATGGCCAATTATCTGTTTTAATTTGTGAGGGAATCCCCATCACAGGAAAACAGCGAAGGCAGTGGGAAATACAATGTTTAGTAGCTTCCCCAGCAAGGGGGGGTGGCTAGGATAAAATTAGAATAAATATCCACTGTAACATGAACATATTTTAACTGGCCAGATGATGGAATGTGTGTGACATCCATCTGCCAAATGTGATTAGAAAGCAGTCCCCGTGGATTTACACCTGTATGAGGAGCTGGTGAGAAAGGCACACAGTTGGAGCAAGTTTTAACTATTTGTCGTGCCGCTTCTCTAGATAATTTAAACTGTCGGCGCAAGGCTCGACTGTTTTGATGATCGATGACATGTGAGTGCTTAGCAAGTTCAACCTGAGTTAAATAAACTCAGGTGGTGGAGTCAGTAACTGCATTGCCCTCACTTAAAGGGCCAGGAAGATTAGTGTGAGCTCGAATAAAGCCCAAAAAACAGGGGTGGTTACGGGAACAAAGCAAAGTTTGTACTTGGCGGAATTGGGTTAGTAGTTCCAATAAAAGGAACAGTTTCTATGACTTGAAGAGCACGAATTACATATTGACTGTCTGAGTATAAGTTAAAGGGCTTGCCTTGTAACAGGACAAGTGCCTGTAAAACAGCCTCTAATTCTACCTCTTGGGCGGAGGAAAAACCTGTAACCCAAGATTGTGTTTTCCAATTAATGGTTAAAGCAGCCGTTCCATTAGAGGATCCATCAGTAAAAACTAAAGCAGCAGAAGACAAAAGTGAGGCCTTTACAATGGAAGGAAAAAGAAACGTATGGCATGCAGCAAATTGGAGAAGTTTGTTAGATGGATAGTGATGTAAAATTTTTCCTGTATAATTGGCCCAGGCAATGGCCCAACTATCACAATGGGTGAATAGCCAATCTTGTTGTTGTAAATTATACGGAACACAAATAAAATGAGGTTCCTGGCCTAAATATTTGCAGGAATCCACTCGGCACATATGTACCAGAGTAGCGACTAATTTGTAATAAGGAGTCAGTACTTTGCCAGGTGTTGATGGCAGATAAAGCCATAAAAGCGGACTGATTTGCCATAGCACAACAGTTGGGGAGTGAGAAGTAGCTAAAATGTAAGCTCCCCAAGGTAATGAATAATCACAATAGTTCACATGCTGCTGGGAAAGTGCATCCTCTACAATTTGAATAGCCTTCCTGGCTACAGGAGTCAAATGGCGTGAGGATGTAGGATCTGTATTTCCCTTTAAGAGATGGAAAAGGGGTTTTAACTCTGCAGTACATAGTTTTAGATAAGGCCGGGGCCAGTTTACATTCCCCAAGAATTGTTGAAAATCATGCAGAGTACTTAGGCACAAAGTTTTTAATTGTATTTTCTGGCTCTTAAAGTAGTGAGGGCCTAATATATGGCCCAAATATGTAAATTGGGGGTGATCCTGAACCTTTTCAGCTGCTATAATGAGGCCAAAAAGGCTCAGACTTTGCTTCAGTTGTCCAAAAGCTTGTCGTACGACAGTAGGGTCAGAACAAGCCAACAAAATATCATCCATATAATGAACAATATAAACAGAAGAAAATTTTTCGCGGGAGGAAGAAATGGCTCTAGCTACAAAACTTTGACGTAAAGTTGGGCTATTTGCCATGCCCTGTGGAAACACAAGCCAATGATACCGTTTCATGGGTTCTTTAAAATTAACAGAGGGGACACTAAAGGCAAAACACTTACAGTCTTGAGGCGCCAGGTGTATAGTATAGAAGCGACCTTTTAAATCTATAATAATTTTATAAGTATCCTTTGGGATTGCCATGGGGGAAGGCAAGCCAGGCTGTAATGCCCCCATCAGTTCCGTAGTTGCATATACTTTTCATAGATCTTGTAACAGCCTCCATTTTCATCACTAAAGGCTGATTGGCGAACCTGGTCTCAGGTTCTAAGTGAAGACCAGCACCTATCAATTTAAGACACCACATCTAACAATTGCTTGGAGGACCAGAACTCCAAGCTTGCTCACAATTGCTTGGAGCACCAGAACTCCAAGCTTGCTCATACACACGCACCCCTGCACAACACATGCTGTCAAATCTCACTCCCAGCCATATGAAAACTCCAACACAAGCACACACAATCTGTCACCTAAAACCCCACGCAGACACACAACCACCTTCAGGCAGATCACAGCAGGACACTCAGTCCAAACGAAGAACCCCCACCATTCCTGCAGACAACCACTCAGGAAAGCACCCGCACTTACCCACGGACCCACACACACTCACACTCAGAGAGAATCACATGGAAACTGGGAGCTATGCTTGGTGCACTGTTGTTCCTGGGGTGTCGATCTTGGTAGCTGCCATCATGTCCCTGTTGTGAGGAAGTGCAGTGGCAGTGGCTTAGGCGCCCAGCCCCTGGGTTTGCCAAGCTGATTAGGCACATATGTCTCCCCAGAGGCCTGCAGTGTTTTCTACTCGCATGGCCAATGCCAGCCAAGTATGGTCCTTGGTGTATAAGAGGATGCTTTCTGAGAAACGGAGAAGAGGGAAGTGGGAGAAAGCAGCAGGACTGCCGTAGGAGGTCATATTGGTGACGTGCCCCATCCTAGGTATTCAGTCGAGCTGAGGTGGCCTTCAAACCGGCCACCCAGCATATCTGACTGAAGGCTTTGTCCAAGGTTACCTTAGCTTCCCTTCATTCTCTGCAGGTGGGGTTGGAGAATCCATCCTGCTCCATAAACCCTGGCATTCCTAGCCCCTTCTCCTGTCCTTCGGCCAATGTTTTCCAGGTTCCTCCCCTTCTTGTATTTATCTCTCCGCCTTTCCTCACGCTTGTTTGTCACTTGTAGCCTTCCCTGGCCCTGGACTTGTGCTCGCCGGCAAGCATCCCAAGCTCTGGCCTTCCAGATTCTTGTTTCCCTTGAAGCCATCCACGCTGGCTCATCCCCTTGCCTTCCCTCCTAACTGTGACTCTCAGATTGTCTCCTCTGAATGTTCGGTGAATGTGCACGACAGACGTCCTCTGCCCTTCGCTCATGTCTAATCACCTCATCAAAACAAATGTACCCCTCCCTTAGCAGGCCATGCGGTTTCATCCATCGGCAACTTGGCAACACTATTTTCCTTCGACTGTCTTGCAGCCCCCAAATCCTCTCAGGCACACAAAGACGGAAGCTCGCAGATCCATCCCATGTTCCACTCTGAGGCCACTGGTTGGGCTAAGAGCTAGTCATGCAGCAACACATAAGTTTTATTCTAATACTTTCCAAACTTTGTACTCAAATATGCTACCTACTTACCCCCTGACCTCTCTCATTCTATTTTTCTATCTCCGGACCTCTGTTCATATTTCAACCCTTATACTGCATGGATCTACACTTGATGGCTATTGAGCAACACTGTATATCTAGGTGTTTAATTATTCTCTAGACTCAGAGGGACTTAAAGACAATAGAGATTGGATTGAGAGGCTTATTGTTTGGGTATAAATCGCGTATCAGTGGATGTATTAGACTGGTCGGTAACTGGACAAAAAGAAAGAGTGATAACACCAATCAAAACTTGTGAACATCTAGGGTCTGCCAGCTACAGAGGTCTAGGTTGGTTATATCTGAAAAACTATAATCGTGTTTAGTATTAATCTTGCTCCCATTTTCAAGTGGGCAGAACAAGAAACTCAAGAAAAATGTCAAATCAAGAAACAACATCCCCCACCCAATGTAAACAGACAATGGAACAGTAACTGGCAATCCTAGAGTAGAGTCTTCCAAGTGCTGTACAAATGCAATTGACAAACATCATTAATGAAAAATGTGAAAATATAAAGAAAGAGATAAGGGAGGAAGCCATATCTGAATAAGAGGAAACCATAAACAAGGTGATAAGTGAAAAAGAAGAAGCCATAAAAGAGGCCATAATAAAGGTTTTCCAAGAAAGGTGGATGAATTCATAGAATCCACAAATAAAAAGGTGACCGAACTCCAGCAAATGTTCAAAGAAAATAAAGCTACTGAGCTAACCAGTCAAATGGAAATCAAGGAGCTAAAGAAATCCATACATGATCTAAAAGAAGAGATGCAAGGCATCAAAAATGAGCAATTAGAAGCAAGGGAGATGAAAAATAAAGTAGATAGCTTTGATAGCAGGTTAGACAATGCAGAGGAGAGAATTTCCGGGGCTGAAGATAATTTAGTTATTATAGAGAAAGAACAGAAAATGAGTCAATCCAAATCTAGGAAAAGTGAGAGAGCGCTTCAGGAGGTCCAAGATACAATTAGGAAGCCTAATTTAAGGCTAATTGGTATTGAGGAGGGTGTGGAGAAAGAGGTCAATGGTATTGGAAATATACTTCAGGAAATCATCTCAGAGAATTTCCCAAATATCCAGAAGGGCAGGCCCATCCAGATACAAGAAGCTTTTAGAACCCCAAACAGACCTGACCAGAAAAGAACATCCCACCGCCACATCGAATTCCAAACTGGATCAATAGAAGCCAAAGAAAGGATCCTAAAGGCAACCAGGGCAAAGGGATCAATAACCTATAAAGACAAACCAAAACGAATAACCCCAGATTTCTCAGCAGAGACCATGCAAGCAAGAAGTGACTAGAAGCATATATGTCATGCCCTTAAGTCAAATAATTACCAACCAAGAATACTGTACCCAGCTAAGCTCTCATTCATAACTGAGGGAACAATGAAAACATTCCATTCCAGGGAAAAGCTGCAACAATATGTCGCAACAAAACCAACACTACAGAGAATTCTCAAAGATGTTCTATACATAGAAAACCAAAATATATGCAATACAGGGAAAGAAATGGCACCTAAACAGCATACCATCTAAGGACCACAAGAACTGTCCAGAAACAGGCCCTAATAAAAACTTTTAAAAATGGTAGGAACTAATAAATATCTCTCAAGCCTAACTCTCAATACCAATGGACTTAACTCTCCAATTAAACGGCATAAGCTGTCTAGTTGGATCAAAAAGCAAGAGCCATCGTTCTGCTGTCTTCAAGAGACACATCTTACCCAAAAAAACAATCATCTTTTGAAAGTGAGAGGTTGGAATAAACTCTATCAAGCTAACGGCCCCCATAAACAGACTGGAGTTGCCATCCTCATATCAGATAAAATAGACTTCAAACTAAAATTAGTAAGAAAAGACAAAGAAGGTTACTACATACTACTAAAGGGATCTTTCCTCCAGGAAGACATAATGATCCTAAATATTTACACACCCAATCCCGGAGCTCCGAACTTCATCAAGCAAACTTTACTTACACAGAAACCATACATAGATCGAAATACAGTGATTGTTGGTGACTTTAACACACCACTCTCACCTATGGACAGATCAACAAGGCAAAAACTCAACAGAGAAACCTTAGAACTGAACAACTATATAGACCAACTAGATCTAACAGACATCTGCAGAATATTCCACCCAGCAACAACACAATATATGTTTTTCTCAGCAGCACATGGAACATTTTCCAAAATAGACCACATCTTAGGCCATAAAACAAAGCTGGACAGATTCAGAAACACTGAAATTATTCCATGCACACTCTCAGACCACAGAGGCATCAAACTGGAACTGAACACACATCTCCATCAACGAAAACCCTGTAAATCATGGAGACTGAACAACACATTGTTGAATCACCAATAGGTCATCAAAGAGATCAGAACAGAAATCCAACAGTTTATGAAATTTAACAGTAAGGAGCACACAAAATACCAACTCCTTTGGGACACAGCAAAGGCAGTACTCAGAGGAAAATTTATAGCGCTGAGTGCCTACAACAACAAGTTGGAAAAATTGCAAACCAACAAGTTAATGTCTCACCTTAAGCTCCTGGAAAAAGAGCAACAAACCAACCCTAATCCCAGTAGAAGAAAGCAAATGATTAAAATCAAAGCAGAATTAAATGATTTGGAATCCAAAGCAACTATAGAAAGAATCAACAAAACAAGGAGTTGGTTCTTTGAAAGAATTAACAAAATTGACAAGCCCTTAGCAAATCTTACAAAAAAAAGAAGAGAGCATATCGAAATAAACAAAATCGCAGATGAAAATGGTAATATCACGACAGAAATTACCAAGATCCAGAATATCATGAGAGAATTCTTCTCAAACCTTTATGCTAACAAATTTGAGAATCTAGATGAAATGGATGTATTCCTAGCCAATATTAACATACCCACACTGAACCAAGAGGAACTAAGCCAAATCAACAGGCCTATTTCAAGCTCTGAAATAGAAATGGCAATTAGAGAACATCCACCTAAGAAAAGCCCAGTGCCAGATGGATTCACAGCTGAATTCTATAAGGTCTTCAAAGCAGAGCTCACACCAATACTCCTCAAGCTCTTCAACGAAATTGAAAATGAAGGTTCCTTACCAAACTCATTCTATGAAGCCAGTATAACCCTCATCCCCAAATGAGACAGAGATTCATCAAAGAAAGAGAACTATAGACTTATTTCTTTGATGAACATCGATGCAACACTTCTCAACAAAATACTGGCCAACCGTCTACAACAACTCATCAAAAAAGTTATACACTATGATCAAACTGGATTCATCACAGGGAGGCAAAGCTGGTTCAACATACGCAAATCAATTAATATAATTCAACACATCAACAGGAGCAAGGACAAAAATCACATGATTGTCTCAATAGACGCGGAAAAGGCATTTGACAAGATCCAACACCCCTTTATGTTAAAAGCTCTGGAGAAACTAGGAATCCATGGAATATTCCTCAATGTAATAAAGGCTGTGTATGAGAAACCTACTGCTAGTATTACACTTAATGGTGAAAAGCTAAAGCCACTCCCTCTAAAATCAGGAATGAGACAAGGATGCCCACTCTCTCCACTACTCTTTAACATAATACTAGAATTCCTAGCCAGTGCAATAAGGCAAGAAGCAAGCATAAAGGGAATCCAAGTAGGGAAAGAGGAAATAAAACTATCCCTCTTTGCAGATGACATGATTCTGTATTTAAAGAATCCTATAGACTCTACTCCCAAGCTACTTGAGCTGATTGAAAGCTTTGGAAGAGTAGCAGGCTATAAAATCAACCCTCCAAAATCAACTGCCTTCCTTTATGCCAACAGTGAGAAGAATGAGGCAATAATCAGGAAAGAAACTCCTTTCACAATAGCCTCAAAGAAAATCAAGTACCTAGGAATTAGCTTAACTAAGAATGTAAAGGACCTTTTTGATGAAAACTTTAAAACCCTAAAAAAGGAAATTAAAGCAGAACTAAGGAAATGGAAAAACCTACCATGCTCCTGGATTGGAAGAATCAACATTGTGAAAATGACAATCTTGCCAAGAGCTATCTACAAATTCAACGCAATACCCATCAATATCCCAATGTCATTCTTTAAAGAAATAGAAGAGGCAATTGAAAATTTCATATGGAATATTAAAAGACCCCGTATAGCATAAACTCTTATTAGCAGAAAGAACAGCGCCAGAGGAATTTCAATTCCAAACTTTGACTCTATTACAGAGCTATAATTATCAAAACAGCTTGGTAATGGCACAGGAACAGGCCTGAAGACCAATGGAATAGAACTGAGGACCCAGATATTAAACCACAGACCTATGGCCACCTAATCTTTGACAAGGGAGCCAAAAAAATAGAATGGAAGAAAGACAGCCTCTTCAACAAGTTGTGCTGGCAGAACTGGTTAAGCACCTGCAGAAAACTAAAGCTGGATCCTTCTTTGTCACCTTGCACTAGAATTAACTCCAAATGGATCAAAGACCTGGAGGGAAAAGCTGACACACTGAAAACTTTACAGGAAGGAACAGGAGATACACTAGGCCTCCTTGGCACAGGTCGAAACTTTCTTAATAAGGATCAAGAATCACAACAAATCAGAGAAAGGCTGGATAAGTGGGACTGCATTAAACTGCAGAGCTTTTGTATGGCAAAGGACATAGCTAGTAAATTAATTAGGAAGCCTACAGAGTGGGAGAAAATCTTCACCAACCAAACAATGGACAAAGGCCTCATATCTAAAATATATCAACAACTCAAAAAATTGAATCACTCCAAAACTAATCTCCAAAGTAACAACCATCCCATTAAAAATGGGCCAAAAACTTAAAGAGAGTCTTCTCTGAAGAAGAAACAAAATTGGCCTATAGACACATGAAGAAATGCTCAACATCTCTGGTCATAAAAGAAATGCAAATCAAAACAACTCTTAAGATTCCACCTCACTCCAGTTAGAATAGCCAGGATCAGGAAAACGAATAATAACATAAGCTGGAGGGGATGTGGCAGGAGGGATCACTACTACACTGTTGGTGGGAGTGCAAACTCGTTCAACCACTATGGAAAGCAGTGTGGCAGTGCCTCAAAAGGCTAAACATAGAACTCCCCTATAACCCAGCAATTCCACTACTTGGCATTTACCCAACCATCCAGAAACAAGGACGTACTATATCCAATAGCACAGCAATGTTCATTGCAGCACTATTCACCATAGCAAAGGTATGGAACCAACCTAGATGTCCCTCAGTTGATGAGTGGATCAACAAGTTGTGGTATTTGTACACAATGGAATTCTATGCTGCTGTCAGAAAGAATGACATCGCCCCATTTGTTAGGAAATGGAAAGACTTAGAAAAAATCATATTAATTGAAGTAAGCCAGACTCAAGGGAACTTAGGCTCAATGGTTTCCCTCATTTGTCATAATCAGTAGACACCTTGGACTCTACTAGCAGAGATCTGCAATAGAGCAAAATCTTGATACATAAGGCCATATAGTATGAAGCTAATTGAAAGGACCTCCAGGATATTGAAACAAAAGCCATATAATGAATGATTGTTGTCCTTAATGTACTATGTTGTCTCTCATCTCCTTTGCTGTCCCTTGGTTATCTCATATTTTTATATTATCTCACTTTGTTATCTGATATATTGAATTTATTTGTATTTGGATATTTGAAATTTGATAAGGAAGGGGGGAAACCCAAGACAGGTGGGGAGTGTGTGGGGGGAGGGAAACGGGTACCAAGACATGTGAAAGGGTATCAATGTATGTGAATTAATGCACCTTCTATCTGGCAAATATCATGTAACCCTTTTACTAATTACAATAAAAAAATAAAAAAGAAAGAAAGAAAGAAAGAAAATCAGTTTATCTCTCAAAAAAAAGACAGTATAGGAGGAAGATCAACGAAAATAATTGTGTCCATTTTATTGGATGAAAGAGCTCAAAAAAGTGAAAGCAGAGACACTGAATTTGCGTATGTAAGAATTAAAGACCATGTTTAGAAACCTCAATTCTTGGCAGGTAGAACAATGCAGGAGGATGTTCAAAGATAAAATGTCAGTCTCCATTATCCTGGATCAAAGACCTCAAAGAAGTAAAACTAGATATACTGGAGTTGCATATGGAAGAATCAAAGACCCTGTTTAGACAGAAAAATTCTTAGAGGATAGAACAATGCAGGAGGAAATTCAAAGAATTATTTCAGGCTCCTTTATCCTGGATCAAAATCCTGGAACAAGTAAAAGCAGATACACTGAAGTTGCATATGGAAGAAAAAAAGACTCCGTTTAGACAGAACAATACTTCGCATATAGAACAATGCAGGAGGAATTGCAACCAAAAACTCAGTCCCCTTTATCCTGGATCAAAGCCCTGAGGGAAGCTGTAAAAGCAAATACACTGAATTGGCATATGAAAGAATAAAGGATCGTGTTTAGACAGAACAATTCTTAGCAGTAGAACAATGCAGGAGGAAGTTCAATGAAAAAATCCACTCTCCATTATAATGGATCAAAGAGCTCGAAAAAGTAAAAGCAGATACACTGGAGTTGCATATGGAAGAATAAAAGCAGATAGAACAAAGCAGGAGGAAGTTCAACGCAAAAATCCAGTCTCCAATGTACTGGATCAAAGACCTCAAAGAAGTAATAGAAGATACACTGAAGTTGCATATGGAAGAATAAAAGTCATGGTTAAAATAGAACAACTAGGAGGAAGTTCAATATACAGTGTCCATTATACTGGATCAACGATCTCGAAAGAAGTAGAAGCAGACACACTGAATGAAAAACCTGCATTAGACAGCAAAATTCTTAGCACATAGACCAAAGCAGGAGGAAGTTCAATGAAAAAAATTAGTCTCCATTAAAAATGATTAAAGACATTAAAGATGGAAAGCAGATACACTGAAGATCCATACGGAAGAATAAAAGTCCCCGTTTAGACAGAACAATTAGTACCGGATAGAACAATGCAAGAGGAAGTTCAAAGCAAAAATCCAGTCTCCATTATAAATAATCAAAGACATCAAAGAAGGAAAAGCAGATACACTGAAGTTGCATATGGGAGAATAAAAGACCCCTTTTAGACAGAGCAATTCTTAGCAGATAGAACAGTGCAGGAGGAAGTTCAAGGTAAATATTCAGGATCCATCATACTGGATCAAATAACACGGAGATGTAAAAGCAGATACAGTGATGTTGCCTATGGAAGAATAAAAGACAGCACTTAGAAAGAATTCATAGCAGATAGAACAATGGAGGAGGAAGGTCAAGGAAAATTTTATCTCCTTTGTCTTGGATCAAAGACGTCGAAGAAATAGGAGATACACTGAAGTTGCATATGGAAGAATAAAAGACCCCGTTTAGACAGAACAATATTTCCCAGATAGAACAATGCAGGAGGATGTTCAACAAAAAAATCTCAGTCTCCTTTATCCTGGCTCAAAATCCTGGAAGAATTAAAAGCAGATACCTGAAGATGCATATGGAATAATAAAAGACCCAGTTAAGACAGAACAATTCTTAGAAGATAGAACGATGCAGGAAGAAGTTCAATGAAAAAAATTCAATCTCCATTATACTGGATCAAACAGCTCGAAAAAGTAAAAGCAGATACACTGTAGTTGCATATGGAAGAAAAAAAGACCCCGTTTAGACAGAACAATACTTCGCAGATAGAACAATGCAGGAGGAATTGCAACCAAAAATCTCAGTCTCCTTTACCCTGGATCAAAGTCCTGGAAGAAGTAAAAGCAGATACGCTGAAGTGGCATAAGGAAGAATAAAGGACCGTGTTTAGAAAGAACAATTATTAGCAGATAGAACAGTGCAGGAGGAAGTTCAATGAAAAAATCCACTCTCCATTATAATGGATCAAAGAGCTCGAAAAAGTAAAAGCAGATACACTGGAGTTGCATATGGAAGAATAAAAGCAGACAGAACAAAGCAGGAGGAAGTTCAACGCCAAAATCCAGTACCCATTACACTGGATGAAATCCTCCAAGAAGTAAAAGAAGATACATTGAAATCCCCTGTGGAAGAAAATGCCCACGTTTACACAGAACAAATCTTAGGAGCTAGAGCAATGACGGTGGAAGTACGTTCTCCATTAAACAGGATCATGGGCAGGATGATGGGGATCATCTTGGCCAGACTGTCAGAGCGGAGACTACCACGGGAGTTCCTGGGACCAATGTGTGAGTCGCCTTTTGCGTCCGGCTTCCGAGCCGGTGTTTGTTCCGGATGAATGCCGCTGAGCCTTGACAGAAAAAGACAGCGGGGAAACAGGGCAGTTTGCCTGACCGTCTGCCTCCCTAGAGGCCAAGGCCACGAGGAGAAGAAGTACTACGGGAGCCCAGGTAATGTGGGCGGGCCACAAGAATCTGACCTGCTAGGTCCTCCCAATGGGGTGGAGAAGCCGGACCACTGATGTGGACAGAGACAGCAGAAGCATGAATGACATGGAAGTATTGTCGTGATGGACCGGAAACACCTGGGAAGTCGACCGGAGTGGGTGGAGGGTCCTTTGACAGACCGGCGTCCGCTAAGGCTGTGGGCAGATGGAGGAAGTATGAGCAGACTCATCTAGTCGGGGTCCGCGGCCCTCTCCTGGTACCAGCGCCGTGGCCCCCAAGAGCGGAGGCAGCCCTCCAGCTGAGGTGGTGCGCCTGAGCAGAGGTCTGTGCCGGGAGGTCTCTCTGGGTCACCGCAAGGCTGGCGCCCAGAGTCACACTTTCACAGCCAGGCGTCACTGAGCATGGAACCATCCGGGCACCGCCAGGGGGAGATGCAGAACTCCCAAATGGCGCATGCGCACAGCTGAGGGCCTGGAAGTACCCCAGCAGCGATGGTACACCCACAAGCAAGGGGCCTGTCCTATCCTCTGCCGAGTGAGGAGAGGCAGGGGAATGACCCACGGGATGGCATCACATCACAAGAAGGCAGAAGAGAGGAAAAGGAGGCCCTGGCCCCAAGCGGGCAGCAGGTCCCGACGCGATCACAAGAAAGGAGGGCTCTAAGGGCAGGAATGGTTGGCAGATCGAGGAAAACCTTCCGATGAAGGTCTCTGCCAAAAATGAATTCGTGTGCCTCAGAGGATGAGGGGACTCCAAGACGGTCGAAGGAAATTAGTGTTGCCGAGTTGCCGATGGAGGAAACCAGAGGGCCTGCTAAGGGAGGGGTACATTTGTTTTGACGAGGTGATTAGACAGGACTGAAGGGCGGAGGACGTCTGTCGTGCACATTCACCGAACATTCAGAGGAGACAATCTGAGAGTCAGATAGGAGGGAAGGCAAGGCGATGAGTCAGCGTGGATGTCTGGAAGGCCAGAGCTTGGGATGCTTGTTGGCCAGCACAAGGCCAGGGCCAGAGAAGACTATAAGCGACATACAAGCGTGAGGAAGGGAGGAGAGATGAATATGAGAAGGGGAGGAAACCGGAAAGCTCTGGCAGAAGGACAGGAGAAGGGGCTAGGAATGACAGGATTTATGGAGCAGGAAGGATTCCCCAACCCCAGCTTCGCAGAATGAAGGGAAATTAAGGTAACCTTGGACAAAACCCCCACTCCGATACACTGAGTGGCCGGTTTGAAGGCCACCTAAGCAGGACTGAATGCCTTGGATGTGGCAGGTCACCAATATGACCTCCTACGATGGCCCTGCTGCTTTCTCCCACTTCCCTCTTCTCCGTTTCTCCAAAAGCACCTTGCTATTCACCAAAGACCATCCTTGGCTGGCATTGGCCACGCAATTAGTAAACACTGCAGGCCTCTGGGGAGACATATGTGCCTAATCAGCTTGCCAATCCCAGGGGCTGGGCGCCTAAGCCACTGCCACTCCACTCCCACACAACTGGGACACGATGGCAGCTACCAGGATCAACAACCCAGGAACAACAGTGCACCAAGCATAGCTCCCAGCTTCCATGTGATTCTATTTGATTGTGAATGTGTGGGTCCGTGGGCAAGTGCGTGTGCTTTCCTGAGTGTTTTTCTTCAGGAATGATGGGGGCTCGTAGATAGGATTGAGTGTCCTGCTGTGGTCTGCCTGAAGGTGGTTGTGTGTCTGCGTGGGGTTTCCTGTGACGGATTGTGTGTGCTTGTGTGGCAGTTTTCATGTGGCTTGGAGTGAGTTTTAACAGCATGTGTTTTGTACGGGTGTGTGTGTGTATGAGCAATCTTGGAGTTCCTGGTGCTCCAACCACGTGTTAGATGTGGTGTCTTAAATTGATAGGTGCTGGTCTTTGCTTAGAACCTGAGATCCAGGTTGCCAAGCAGCATTTTGTGATGCTGATGACGCTGATATTGATGATGAAGAGGAAACTGAATGTGATTGTTGAGTGGGCGTTTGCTTGTGCTTACTCTGAGGTGGGATGATTGGGGATCATCTTGGCCAGACTGTCAGAGCAGGGACTCCCATGGGAGGAAAGGGAGGCCCTGGCCCCAAAGCGGGCAGCAGGTCCCAACGCAGTCACAAGAAAAGAGGGCTCTAAGGGCAGGAATGTCTGGCATATGGAGGAAAATATTTCGAGACGGTCTCTGCCGTAAATGAATTCGTGTGCCTGAGAGAATGAGGGGTCTCCGAGACAGTCAAAGGAAATTAGCGCTGCGAGTTGCCGATGGAGGAAACTGGAGAGCCTGCTAAGGGAGTGGTACATTTGTTTTGACGAGGTGATTAGACAGGATCCAAGGGCGGAGGACATCTGTCATGCACATTCACCGAACATTCAGAGGGGACAATCTGAGAGTCAGATAGGAGGGAAGGCAAGGAGATGAGCCAGCGTGGATGGCTTCAAGGGAAACAAGAATCTGGAAGGCCAGAGCTTGGGATGCTTGCCGGCCAGCACAAGGCCAGGGCCAGAGAAGGCTACAAGCGACATACAAGCGTGAGGAAGGGCGGAGAGATGAATATGAGAAGGGGAGGAAACTGGAAAGCATTGGTGGAAGTACAGGAGAAGGAGCTAGGAATGCCAGGGTTTATGGAGCAGGAAGGATTCCCCAACCTCAGCTGCGGAGAATGAAGGGAAGCTAAGGTAACCTAGGACAAAGCCCTCACTCCGCTACACTGCGTGGCCGGTTTGAAGGCCACCTCAGCACGACTGAATACCTAGGATGTGTCACGTCACCAATATGACCTCCTACGGCGGCCCTGCTGCTTTCTCCCACTTCCCTCTTCTCCGTTTCTCCAAAAGCACCTTGCTATACACCAAAGACCGTCCTTGGCTGGCATTGGCCCCGTGAGTAGAAAACACTGCAGGCCTCTGGGAAGACATATGTGCCTAATCAGCTTGGCAATCCCAGGGGCTGGGCACTGAAGCCACATCCATTCCGCTCCAACACCACTGGGACACGATGGCAGCTACCAGGATCGACAACCCAGGAACAACAGTGCACCAAGCATAGCTCCCAGCTTCCATGTGATTCTCTCTGAGTGTGAGCGTGTGTGGGTCCATGGGCAAGTGCGTGTGCTTTCCTGAGTGGTTGTCTGCAGGAATGGTGGGGGCTCTTCCTTTGGATTGAGTGTCCTGCTGTGGTCTGCCTGAAGGTGGGTGTGTGTCTCCATGGAGTTTCCTGTGACGGAATGTGTGTGCTTGTGTGGGAGTTTTCATTTGGCTGGGAGTGAGTTTTGACAGCATGTGTTGTGAGGGGTGCGTGTGTATGAGCAAGCTTGGAGTTCCTGGTGCTCCAACCAAGTGTTAGATGCGGTGTCTTAAGTTG
The DNA here is from genome assembly GCF_031878675.1 of Megascapheus bottae. Classification (NCBI taxonomy): domain Eukaryota; kingdom Metazoa; phylum Chordata; class Mammalia; order Rodentia; family Geomyidae; genus Megascapheus; species Megascapheus bottae. The sequence continues at coordinate 193,638 of NW_028327685.1, forward strand.
ATAGGTGCTGGTCTTTGCTTAGAACCTGAGACCTGGGTTGCCAGGCAGCCTTTAGTGATGCTGATGACGCTGACATTGATGATGAAAAGGAAATTGAACGGAATTGCTGAGTCGGCGTTTGCTTGTGCTTACTCCAAGGCAGGATGGTTGGGCATCATCTTGGCCAGGCTGTCAGAGCAGAGACTCCCACGGGAGTCCCTGGGACCAGTGTGTGAGCCGCCCCCGGGGCCCTGCTTCCCAGCTGGTGTTTGTTCTAGATGAGTGCCCCAGAGCCTTGGCAGAAAAAGACACTAGGCAGATACGATAATTTGCCTGGACGTCCGCCTCCCTAGAGGCCAAGGCCTCGCGGAGAAGAAGTACTACAGGAGCTCAGGTAATGTGGTGATCAGTCCCTCTATGTGCTGGGTGATAAGTCACTCTGGGTGCTGGGTGATCAGTCCCTCTGATTACATGGTGCTGGTTGCTCAGAACCTCTGCATGCTGGGTTCTGAGTATCTCTGGGGGATGGGTTCTCAGTACCTCTGGGTGCTGGTTGTTCAGTTCTTGTGAGTGCTGGGTGATCTGTACTTCTGTGTGATGTGTTCTCATTTCTGCTGGTTGCTTGATACTCAGTATCTATGTATGCTGGGTGCTGTATGATCAGTCCCTTTGGGTGCTGGGTGCTTGGTGCTCAGTACCTCTGTGTGCTGGGTGCTGGGTGCTCAGTAAGTATGTGTATGGGGTGCTCCGTACCTCTGGATGCTGGGTGCTTGGTGCTCAGTACCTCTGTGTGCTGGGTGCTGAGTGCTCAGTAAGTATGTGTACGGGGTGCTCCGTACCACTGGGTGCTGGGTGGTGGGTTTTCATTTCCTCTGGTTGTTTGATACTCAGTATCTCTGGATGCTGGTGCTGAATGCTCAGGCCCTCTGGGTTCTGGGTGCTCAGTACCTCTGTGTACTGTGTACTGAGTGCTCCATACCTCTGGGTGCTGGATGCTCAGTACCTCTGGAGGCTATGTGGTTGGTGCTCAGTACCTCTGGGTACAGGGTGTTGTGTGCTAGTTGATCAGTACCACTGGGTGATGGGTTTTTAGATCTTCTGTTTGCTTAGTAATAAGTATCTCTGGGTGTTGTGTGCTGCGTGATCAAACCCTCTGGGAACTGGATGCTCAGTCCCTTTAAGTAGTAGGTGCTGGGTGCTCAGAACTTCTTTGTCCTGGGTGCTTACCTCTGGATGCTGGGTGCTTGGTGCTAAGTACCTCAGAATGCTGGGTGCTGTGTGATCAATCCTTCTGGGTGCTGGGTGCTCCGTACCTCTGGATGCAGCAAGATTGGTGCTCAGTACCTCTGTGTTCTTGGTGCTGAGTTCTCAGTACATGTGGTACTGGGTACTGCATACCTCTGGGTGATGGGTGCTGGGTGCTCAGTACCTCTGTATGCTGCGTGCTTGGTGCTCAGTACCTTTTTGTGCTGGGTGTTTTGTGGTCTGTACATATGTGTACTGGGTGCTCTGTACCTCTGTATGCTGGATGCTTGATGCTCAATACCTTTGGGTGCTGAGTGCTGGGTGATCACTAACTCTGCGTGCTGGGTGCTCAGTACATCTGAGTCCTCGGTGCTCAGTATCATTGGATGCTGTGTGCTGTCTGATCACTACTTTTGTGTGATGGGTTTTCAGATCTTCTGGTTGCTTGGTACTCAGTATCTCTGGGTGTTGTGTGCTGCGCGAACAGTTCCTCTGGGTACTGGGTGCTCAGTCCCTCTAGGTACTAGGTGCTGGGTGCTCAGTACCTCTGGAGGCTGGGTGCTTGGTGCTCAGTACCTCTGAATGCTCGGTGCTGTGTGATCAGTCCCTCTGAGTGCTGGGTTATCAGTCCCTCTTGGTACTAGAAGCTCGGTGCTCAGAACCACTGGGTGCTGGTTGTTCAGTATATCTGGGTGCTTTGTGCTCAGTACCTCTGGGTGCTGAGAGCTAGTTTCTCAGTATTTCTGGAAGCTGCTGCTTAGTGCTCAGTACCTCTGGGTGCTTGGTGATGGGTAATCAGTACCTCTGGGTGATGGGTTTTCATTTTCTCGGGATGCTTCATACTCAGTATCTCTGGATGCTGGGTGCTGTATGCTCAGTCCTTCTGGGTGACGGGTGATAAGTAACTCTGGGAGGTAGGTTTTCATTTCCTCTGGTAGCTTGATACTCAGTATCTTTAGATGAATGGTGCTGCGTGCTCAGGCACTCTCTGTGCTGGGTGCTTAGTACCTCTGTGTACTGGGTGCAGAGTGCTCTGTACTTCTGGCTACTTGATGCTCAATACCTCAGGATGCATCATGCTTAGTGCTCAGTACCTTTGTGTGCTGCATGCTGGGTGCTCCCTATCTCTGAGTACTCTGTGCTCAGTCCTACTAGGTACTTGGTGCAGCGTGCTCAATATATCTGGGTACTCATTGCACCTCTGGGTGCTGTGTACTGGGTGCTCCCCATCTCTGGTTACTGTGTGTTCAGTACCTCTGGGTGATGGGTGCTCATTAACCCTTGGTGCTGGGTGCTGTGTGTTCCGTTCCTCTGGGTGCTTGATGATCAGTACCTCTGTATGTGGCGTGCTTGGTGCTTAGTACCTCTGTGTGGTGGGTGCTGGGTTCCCAGTCCATATGTGTGCTGGGTGCTCCATACATCTAGATGCTGAGTGCTTGGTGCTCAGTATCTCTGGGTACTGGGTGCTGGGTGATCAGTACCTCTTGGTGATGGGTTTTCAGATCTTTTGGTTGCTTGGTACTCAGTATCTCTGGGTATTGTGTGCTGCATGATCAGTACCTCTGGGTACTGGGTTCTCAGTCCTCTGAGTTACTAGGTGCTGGATGGTCAGAACATCTGGGTTCTGGGTGCTCAGTATGTCTAGATGATGGGTGCTTCATGCTCAGTACCTCTGAAGGCTGGGTGGTGGTTGTTCAGTACTACTGGGTAGTGGGTCCTCAGTCCCTCTGGGTACTAGGTGCTGGTTGCTCAAATCCTCTGGGTGCTGTGTGCTCAGTATTTCTGGGTGCTCTGTTCTCAGTATCTCTGCGTGCTGGGTGTGTTCAGTACCTCTGGGTGTTCGTTCCTCAGTGTCTCTGGGTGCTGGGTGCTCAGTCCGTCTATGTTCTTGGTACAGCGTGCTCAGTACTTCTGTGTGGTCATTGCTCAATACCTCTGGGTGCTGGGTGCTCAGTACATAGTGTACTGGGTGCTCTGTATCTGTGCATGCTGGGTGCTTGATGCTCAGTACCTCTGAGTGCTGGCTGCTGGGTGGTCAGTACCTCTGTGTGGTGGGTTTTCATTTCTTCTGGTTGCTTGATACTTAGTATCGCTGGATGATGAGTGCTGTCTGCTCAGGCCCTCTGGGTGCTGGGTGCTCAGTGTGTGCTGGGTGCTCAGAACCTCTGGGTGCTAGGTGCTCAGTGTCTCTTGTTGCTGGGTGCTCAGTCCCTGAGGTGCTTGGTGCAGCAAGGTCAGTAAATTGGGTGGTCATTGCAGAGTACCTCTGGGTTCTGGGTTGTCTGTATCTGTCGGTACTCTGTGTTCAGTACCTCTGGGTGATGGGTGCGCAGTACCTCTGGATGCTGCGTGATTGGTCCTAGTACCACTGTATGCTGGGTGCTGGGTAATCAGTATCTCTGGGTGCTGGATGCGCTGTACATCTGGGTGCTGAGAGCTGGGTGCTCCGTACTTCTGGATGCTGGGTGCTTGGTGCTCAGTACCTCTGGATGCTTGGTGCTGTGTGATTAGTCCCTCTGGATGCTGGGTTCTCAGTCCCACTTGGTACTAGGAGCTGGGTGCACAGAACCTCTGGGTGCTGGGTGCTCAGTGTTTCTGGGGGCTGGGTTCTCAGTACCTCTGGGTGCTGGGTGCTCATAAATTCTGAATGCTGGCTGCGTGATGCTCAGTACCTCTGGGTGCTGGGTGCTGGGTGATCAGTACCTCTGGGTGATGGGTTTTCATTTCCTCTGGTTGCTTGATACTCAGAGTCTTTGGAGGATGGGTGTTGTGTGCTCAGTCCTTCTGGGTACTAGGGGCTCAGTACCTCTGGACGCTGCACGCTTGGTGATAGTACCTCGGTGTGCTGGGTGATGAGTGCTCAGTATCACTTGCTGCTGGGTGCTGGGTGCACAGTCCCTCTTGGTGCTAGGTGCTGAGTCCCTCTGGATTCTGGGTGCTGGGTGGTCAGTATTTCTGGATGCTGGGTGCTTGGTGCTCAGTACCTCGGGTGCTTGGTGTTCAGTACCTCTGGGTGATTTGTTTTCAGATCTTCTAGTTGCTTGAGACTCAGTATCTCTGGGTGCTGTGTGCTGCGTGATCAGTCCCTCTGGGTCCTGGGCTCAGTCCCTCTAGGTACTAGTTGCTGGGTGCTCAGAAACTCTGGGTGATGGGTGCTCAGTACTTCTAAATGCTGGGTGCTTGGTGCTGGGTGCTCAGTACCTCTGGGTGTTGAGTGTTCAGGACCTCTGTGTTTTGGAACCTCAGTAAAACTGGATGCTGAGTGCCCACTACCACTGCATGCTGGTGCTAGTTTGCAGTCCCTCTGTGTGCTGGGTGCTGGGTGCTCAGGGCCTCTTGGTGCTGTGTGCTCAGTCCCTCTGGATACTAGGTGGTGGGTGCTCTGAACATCTGGGTGCTGTGTACTCAGTGTCTCTGGGTGCTGTGTTCTCAGTACCTCTGGGTGCTGAGACCTGGGTGTTCAGGAATTCTGGATGCTGGGTGCGTGGTGCTCAGTACATCTGGGTGCTGGGTGCTGGGTGCTCAGTACCTCAGGGTGCTGGGGGCTCAGTCCTTCTGGGTGCTTCGTGCTGGGTGCACAGTCCCTCTACGTGCTGGGAGCTCAGTACCTCTTTGTGCTGGATCCTGGGTGCTCAGTACCACTGGGTGCTGGGTGCTTATTATGTCTGGGTGCTGGGTGCTCAGGCCCTCTGGGTGCTTGGTGCTGAGTGCTCAGTATTTCTGGATACTCGGTGCTCAGAGTGTTGTGTGCTTGGTGATCAGTTTCTCTGTGTGCTCATTGCTGGGCACTCAGTATCCTTGGATGATGGCTGCTTGGTGCTCAGTACATCTGAATGCTGGGTGCTGGGTGATCAGTCCCTCTGTGTGCTGGGTGCTCTGTTCCTCTGGGTACTAGGTGCTGGTTGCTCAGAACCTCTGGGTGCTGGCTGCTCAGTATCTCTTTGTGCTCAGGTGCTCAGTCCCTCTAGGTGCTTGGTGCAGCATGTTCAGTACTTGTTTGTGGTCATTGCTCAGTACCTCTGGGTGCTGGGTGCTCAATATCTCTGGGTACTCTGTGTTCAGTATCCCTGGGTGTTGGGTGCTTATTAAGTCTCGGTGCTGTGTGCTGTGTGCTCAGTACCTCTGGTTGCTGGGTTCTCAGTACATCTGGGTGCTGGAATCTGGGTGCTCATTACCTCTGGCTGCTGGGTGCTGGGTGCTTAGTTCCTCTGGAAGCTCGTTGCTCACTAGCTTGTGTGCTGGGTGCTCGGTACCTCTGTGTGCTGGATGCGGGATGCTCAGTCCCTCTGGGTGCTGGATGCTCACTACCTCTGTGTGCTGGGTGCTGCTTTTCATTCCCTCTGTGTGAGGGTGCTGGGTGCTCAGGACATATGTATACTGGGTGCCAAGTACGTCTGGATGTTTGGTGCTTGGTGCTCTGTACCTCTGGGTGCTTGGTGCTTGTGCACTTTGTCCGGAGTGCACAATCACTCTAGGTGCTGGGTGCTCAGTACCAGTGGGTGCTGGATGCTTAGTATATCTGGGTGCTGAGTGCTGGGTGCTCAGTCCCTCTGGATGATGGGTGCTCAGTACCTCTGGATACTTGGTTCTCAGTACCTTGTGTACTGGGTAATTAGTTTTTCTGGGTGCTCAGTGCTGGGTACTCAGTATCACTGGGTGCTCTGTGCTCCATCCCATGTTCTTAGGTGCTGGGTGCTCTGAAGTTCTGGGTGCTTACTTTGCCTTGCCTGGGCCTTGGCTTGCCTTGCTTTGCCTTGCCTTGCCTGGGTCTTGCCAAGCCTTGTCTTGCCTTACCTGGACTTGCCTGGGCCTTGCCGGGGCCTTGCCTTGCCTTACCTTGCCTGGGTATTGCCATACATTGCATTGCCTTGACTGGGCCTTGCCTTGCCTTGCCTGGGCCTTACCTGTATTTGCCTGCATCTTGCCTGCATCTTGCCAAAGTCTGGCCTGGGTATTGACTTGCCTGGGTCTTCTCTTGACTGGGTCTTGCCTGAGTCTTGTGTTAACTTGCCTTGACTTGCTTGCCTTGCTTTGCCTTGTCTTGCCTTGCCTTACCAGGGTCTTTCCTTGCCATGCCTTGCCTTATCGTGCCTTACCTTGCCTGGGTCTTGCCTTTACTTGCCTTGCCTTGCCTGTATCATGATTGGGTCTTGCTTTGCCTTGCCTTGCTTGGGTCTTACCTGGGTCTTGCCTTGCTTTGCCTTGCCTGGTTCTTGCCTGGGTCTTCCCTGGGTCTTCCCTTGGCTTGCATTGCCTTGCCTTGTCTTGCCTGTGCTTTGCATTGCCTTGCCTGGGCCTTGCCTTTCCTTGCTTTCCTTGCCTTGCCTGGGCCTTGCCTGCCTTGCCACGCCTTGCCT